>NC_141021.1:16467500-16562500 GCF_052040795.2 Danio rerio
ATTCAACTGAATGGGGAGACTCATGAATTGGTAAAAATAAATGTTTACAAAGCGATTTAAGGCTTCCGAAAATCACGATCGCAGTATATATGTCCATGCCTAATATACGATGGCCAGAAAGTGATTCATTTTTTATAAATTGTTAAAATTTTGGTATTTATTATGCAGCAAGCCCAGAGATTGTTGTGTACACTACGATTTTATATAAAATTAACTTTAATGTGTGATAGAAATAAAACGTGATCATAAACAAATGATGTCTCCACTCAAATGAGTGGCGGCTTGGACCCGGACACAGTATACATACGTCACAAACACGTCAACAAGCGGATAAAGGCTGGCTTGTTTGCACAGGTTTAATTTAAACCTTTTTTATACAGAGTATTTACTGCATTCAGCTCCATGAATGATTGAAATGATATATTTTAGTGAATAACCTAAATATTAACTCAAATAAGTCTTACAGACTTGAAATAAAAAAATTATTGTCACTGATCTTGCCACCCTAAAGGTTCCATAAAAAATTAAGTTAAATAACTATTTTATTATATAATTATAAAATAATTTTTTGGATTATAAAAAAAAAAAAAAAAAAAATATATATATATATATATATATATATATATATATATATATATATATATATATATATATATATATATATATATATATATATATATATATATATTTTTTTTTTTATTTTTTTTTATTTTATTTATTTATTTTTTTTCGTGTCTAGCCGTTTATACCTGGTCTTTCTGGGAAACGTACTGAAAGTGTAGCTCATTATTTTAGGAATGTTCTTTTGTTAAATCTTTTTGGATTAAAGTGCTTTTTTTGAAAATGCTTTCATTATCCAAAATAATCTTAATCACTGTTTCAGACTAAATCAAACCACCTTGATTAATCAACTTATCTCATTGATCACCGGCAGCTGTACTTCATGTCGAACGCACCTTTTGACTTCAACTGTATATTTAACATTTGTTTTTTCATTGTTTTTGGAAAAACTCTTATCCCTTATGCAAAATAATTTGATTAAAAATACATTAAAGGCGCAGTATGTAAGTTTGACACCCAGTGGTTGAACTAGGTATTGCACGCCTGGTTGACAACCTCTGCCAATGCATTGATGAAATTAAAAATTGGATGTGCCAAAATTTTCTTCAGTTAAACAAAGAGAAAACTGAAGTCATTGCGTTTGGGAACAGAGATGAGGTTCTCAAGGTGAATGCGTACCTTGGCTCTAAAGGTCAAACGACAAAAAATAAGAATCTTGGTGTGACTCTGGAGTCAGATCTGAGTTTCAACAGTCATGTCAAAGCAGTCAGTAAATCAGCATACTATCATCTCAAAAATATTGCAAGAATCAGATGCTTTGTTTCCAGTGAAGACTTAGAGAAACTTGTTCATGCTTTTATCAGCAGCAGGGTGGATTACTGTAATGGACTCCTCACTGGCCTTCCCTTCCCACTGGCCTTCCCAGTATTGCATGTATTGCCAAATGCATGTATTGTGGATTACTGTAATGGACTCCTCACTGGCCTTCCCAGTATACATTTATTGCCAAACTACTGAAAGCAGCAGAAGATAATTCACCTCAGATCTTAAAAAATAAAATGAACCATTTGAAATTGAACTTTAGAACTGTGACTATACATTTAATCATGTTAAAGAGATTTTATATGTATTAATTACATTATGAACCTTACCGTTTTGTCGGAGTGCAGTAAGTGCACTATTCTGTGCTTTTGAAGGGTTTTGTTTAGATTTCTGCAGTGTTTCTGTAGCCAAATTGCTTATCACTGCAAATCTGATCATGTAGCATGTTGTTAGGACACAGGACTACAACGTAACTTTCTCACCTAATGTTTACGTTCATAATATTTCAATTTTTGTTAATTAATAACCACTTCATGTGGAACTCCAAATCTGTGCCTCTTTTCTGGGTCTGCTACTATCCACCGGAGGTCACATTTTGGTCATGGATGATACTTTGAGAGCCTTTTTGACTGAATGAAATATGGTATTTTCCACCAAAGCAACCCAGGGTGCTAAAATATAATTGGCTAAACTGACATTGGCCGGGTTAAATGACCAAAACAAAGACAGACGTTCTGGCATGTAACGCACATTATCAAAGCAGAATAGGACTTCAGCATTGTTTTTCAAATAAACAAGAATGTTCACTTAGCATGTTTTCTAAATATCTGCAAACATATTATAGTATTTATATGCTTTAGAAGAGTCAAAAACTTACATACAGCAGCTTTAATAAACAGTGTCTGGGAAATATATTTAGAATATAAAATAATTGCTATGTACAAAACTAAATCCAACTTGTTCCTACGGCAAAACTATTATTATTCTTGTCAACATTATCATATATTATATCAAGCACCAGCAATCCAGTGACTGCGATTCGCTATAGTGCAAATACTTAATTCAAATACATTTGCTAAGTAGCAGAAAAGCCATAACTCGAAAATGGCTTCAGATTGATTCTCCAACATGGGCTCAATAGTTAAGAATTGTAAATGCAATACACTGCATGGGAAGATTGATTCAAAGAAGGGGAGCAAATATTAGCTGAGCATTGTAAACAATGTTATAATGTGCTTCAAATGTATTGCGACTTGATTTTATAATCGCTTTGTTCTTTGTTATTTTCTTTTCTTCCTCTTCTTTTTTTTCCTAAATTAGAAAAAAGTTTTTAAAAATTTGACTGAGCAGAAATCAACATCCCATAATGCTATTCACAACCAAAAATAAACGTAAAACACTTATGAATAAAAAAAATACAGAAACTTATAGATATTTTTTTTTACAGTGTATATATACTCTTTTCTTCCTAATATTTAAAGTATGGAATCCTGGCATATTTTATATTGACATGTTTTACCTTTCTGCAAATATAATTTATAAATGGTAATACATTTATCCAAAATGTTCAAGAGACATTACCTGTCGTTTATAAAAAAAACACACAACTCAACAGTTTACAAAATTTTTTTTTTTTTTTTAATGTGCAAACCTATTCATAGCACATTCAGAGCATTTTTCTGGAGTTTTTATTATAAATATTTGTATTTTTCAAAAGGAAGTCCTCATGTAGAAGGTCATATTCTTTTCATATTTCAGCTGGTCTGAACACAACAACAAGGCCAAGCAGGATCTGGCATCTGTTTTCATTTTTGTTTTAAATTTTTATGTAATTAATCAAAAGAAATTGTGCAACCATTTTCAAAATAAAGCAACTGATAATTTTGGAGGTAATTTAAATTGTTTCATTACCATTACTATATTATTGGTACACTATAAAACTTAACAGTCAAAATCACTAAATAAAATAAGTTAGTTTAACTAATCATTTTTTTAAAGGTTACTTCGACTTAATAAAAAAGAGTTATCAAAACTCATGAATTGATTATATTAAGCAGAACTTAATTCGAATGAGTTATAAAGTAATTAATTATATTTTTTGTGTTAAGTCTAGGGCGTTACAGTGGTGCGGTGGGTAGCACAATCACCTCACAGCAAGAAGGTTGCTGGTTCGAGCCCCAGCTGGGTCAGTTGGCAGTTCTGTGTGTAGTGTTGGTGGTTCATTCGCTGTGTATTTAATTGAGTTTTGTTACTTGTAATTGCTCCACGTGGCTTGTATCTGGTTAACTCTTTATATTCTCATATCACATCTAAAACCACGTTGAAAATGTGTTGTGTGATGCTCGGGATCCTCTGCCATTTGCCGTTGCTATGGCCATCGTCAGCTGTTCCTACACATTTGTGGCGATCAAGTTTCAAAATAGTTCAGCTTTAGCCACTGTGTGGATTAATACTGAATGTGTGTCATGGTTAAGAATAGAGCAATATGCTGGTGTTAAACTGCATTGCTTTAATGCACTCCTGCATTGGGCTCACACATACACTCTGCACTCTGACTACTTCAACAACACTGTAACAAGTCTAAGTTACAAATTGTTAACTCAGTTTAAAATTGTAAGTTCAGTGGGCATATTTTTGAGCTCAGAGTTGAATTTATAAAAACGATTTAACTGCATTTTTTTTCAAGGAAAGTAAAAAAAATCAGTTGAGGAGACTTTGAATTTTGATTTCTTTATTTGAACATTTACCACTGTAAAAAAAAATAAAAAGTTGAGTTAACTTAAAAATTTAAAGCAACCAGCTGCTAAGAAATGTTGAGTTTATTAAGCTTCAGCGGTTAAAGTTGTGCCAAATTATTCCATAAAGCATACTTGACTTAAAACAGCGTTTTCAGTCATCTTAAAAAAATTATTTGGCACAACTTCAACCACTGAAACTTAATAAACTCAAAATTTATTTGCAGACGGTTGCTTAAAATTAAAAAAAAAAAAATGTAAATATTTTTTACAGTTAATGTTGATAAGCAGTGGTGGGCGTTTCTCTCTGTCTTGAGCTAAACACAGTCCACCAATCGCAACAGACTGGGTCATCGGACCAATCAGCACAAATTAACATCACGCCAAGGAGGGATTTGGGAACGAATGGCTGAATGAATCACATGAGAATCGTTGGGATAATCAGGGAAAAATAAATGCATAGTATGAGACAATCAGTGTTTTTTGACCTTGCATGCATATCAGACGCTCAAAACCAAAATATGACCTTTTTTAATGGATAATAGGGGCTCTTTAACATGGCCATAATTTCAACTCACTGACTTGACATAGTCAAATAGCTTGCAATGTAATGCACAAGTTAGAAAAGAAGATTTTAGTGTGGTTTTTGCCTCTTAAAAGGTTTAGTCCCTCTTCACTGCTACTGCATTAAAAAAATCCAGTCTTAAAAAAGATCGTCCACTCAAAAATGAAAATTCTCTCATCATCTACTCACCTTCATTAAAACTAATTAGCTTTTACGGTGTAAAAAGCGGCATGCAATGACAATTAAAGTGATTAAAATACACAAATTAGACGAAGACTATTTGGCAAAATGCTTTTTAATGTATTTTTGCCGGCTCCGAATTGGTATTTGCTGAATAAATAACCAGTTAGCACTCTCACAGATACATATATTCTTTGCTTCACGTTATAGATCTTCACCATTAGCTGTTATATGCCGAGTCGAGCGCTGGCTGTTCTGAAAATAGAGCAATTAGTTTGAACAAGTGTGAGGAAGGACTGGGATAAAAGGTGTGATCTTGAGCTTGAAGTGTTCATTAAAAGGCAGAGGAGTGTGTTTTTGGCCCGCAGCTGCAGGACAGGATCAGCACCCATCGCTGTGTTTAGGGGGTGTTGGGGGTCCGACTGAGAGCTTTGGTAATTGCGTTTTGTGCATATGCTTATGTGTGGGTGTTTGGGGGAGTGTGAAGCAGCAGGTCTGGGCTTCACTGAAGAAAATATAGGAGGGAAATACTGGGATGAAATGCACTGATGATGAAGCTTTATGTCCTGGGGTTTGTCATCTGATTAGACTGTGGTGGTCTGGGCTTGTTTGTGGTTAAGGAGTGTCACAGGCACAAAGGGTTATAATTAATCGTTATATTTAAGTGAAAGTAAAACCACAGAAGTATATATATATATATATATTTTTTTTTTATTGGAAATAAAATATATAGTGATATAGTGGCTCAGTGGTTAGCACTGTCACCTTACAGCGAGAAGGTTCGAGTCCCAGCTGGGTCAGTTGGCATTTCTGTGTGGAGTTTGCATGTTCTCCCTGTGTTCGCGTGGGTTTCCTTCGGGTGCTCTGGTTTTCCCCACAGTCCAGATACATTTGGTACAGGTGAATTGGGTAGACTAAATTGTCCGTAGTGTATGAGTGTGAATGAGTGTGTTTGGATATTTCCCAATTCTGGGTTTTGTGTCTGCTAGGTGTTAAGAAAATGTCTCATTTTCATATTTTTTTTTTACTTCAAACTCAAATGAAATGAAAGCTAAAACAAAAAAGGAGAAGAACAGAGATTGAAGTGACTTTGATCGTGGCTTGGTTGTTGGTGCCCTACAGGCTGGTCAGAGTATTTCAGAAACTGCTGATATAGTGGGATTTTCATGCACAGCCATCTCTAGGGTTTGCAGAGAATTGTCAGAAAAAGAGAGCGGCAGTTCTGTGGGCACAAATGCCTTGTTGATGTCAGATCTCAGAGGAGAATGGCCAGACTGGTTTGAGCTGATAGAAAGGGAACTGTAACTCAACATTCGTTACAAGCGAGGTATGCAGAAGAGCATCTCTGAACACATCAAACCTTGAGGCAGATGGGCTACATCACCAGGTGTCATGCTTGTCAGCTAAGAACAGGAAACTGAGGCTACAAATCGCACAGGCTCACCAAAATTAGACAACAGATTGGAAAAAAACGTTGCCTGGTCTGATGAGTCTTGATTATTGCTGCGACATTCGGATGGTTGGGACAGAACTAGACATCAACAACATCTTTGTATCAGCGGTTCAGGCTGGTGGTGGTGTAATGGAGTGGGGGAAATATTCTTGGCACACTTTGGACCTATTAGTACCACTTGAGCATCGGGTCAACCCCATAACCTACTTGAGTATTGTTGCTGACCATGTCCATCCCTTTATTGACCACAGTGTATCTTCTGATGGATACTTCCAGCAGGATAATGCACCATGTCATAAAGGACGAATCATTTCAGGCTGGTTCCTTAAACATGACAATGAGTTCACTGTACTCATATCGCCTCCACAGTCGTCATTTCTTAATCCATTAGAGCACCTTTGGGATGTAGTGGAACAGGAGATTCGCATCATGGATGTGAAGCCGACAAATCTGCAGCAACTGCGTGATGCTATCATGCCAATATGGACCAAAATCTCTGAGGAATATTTACAGTACCTTGTTAAATGTCATGCAGGATTAAAACAGTTGAAGGCAAAAGGGATCCAACCCGATCCAACCCAGTACTAATGATTTTTAAGTGAAAGAAAAGTGGAAGAAGTAAAATAGTATATTTTTTTTTTGTGTTGCTAAATATTTAATAAATGAACATGAATAAATAAAATAATAATAATGTTTAATGTCAGCAAGGTGCCTTTAGTGTAACTTTAGTGCAACATTTTCATTTTGTGTAATTTAAAACTAAACTAAAATAAAAACAAAGTCAATTAAAAAATTAATGTTAACATTTTTAAAACTGTAATTAAACTTTATACAAAAGCAGAAAATGTGAAGAGTTCAGATGCAAAACCTCTTAAGTGCCGTCTGAAATTTCCATGGAAAATTAAACAATTTTTGACACCCTCCTTTGTGTATGTTGTGTTATTTCACTTTAAAGAACATGAAAAGGACTTATCCTTGCCATAAAAGTGAAATTACCGAACCTACTCAAAGGAGCCTGATTAAAAACATTTTAGAAGAAATTTTCTGAATGCATTTAGATGTTTTTGCATCTAAACTCTTCATGTGCAGTATAAAAATAAAAATAAAACATTAAACTAGAATAAAAGCAGCAATCGTTTGTCAATGATATTAAAATGTTTCATAATCCAAATATCTGTCATTCTCATGTAGTTGAATTTACTAAATTTTTAAACTAAAGTTTCCAATAAAAAGTGTGTTTGTGTTTTACGTACTTGAAATTTACGCTAAATCAAAATATTAATCAAACCCTACAATATTATCAACTCAAAATGATGCTGTTTTATTTATACTGTTTTGCTCTCCTTTTCCATTGTCTTTTTAAATGTTGAAGGGAAAGCACACATATTTTTATTACATGGCAACCATTTTCACTACTTTAATCACCTTAATTCCCCTCACTGGTTAATTTTAAACAGTCCTGCTATGTGACAAATTAATAAGCACAGGTATTCCATTGAACATGTGCTCATGTAAAATGTTAATTAAAAATGAGAAATATTTGGTTTAAAATACTTTTAAATTAGCATGATCAAGGACACTTCCACTTCCCAAAAGTATGATAATGTCATCTACAGTGATGCTGCTTAATGCTGATTTAGTGCTCGTCTTTAGTGAAGATGCTTAATACACAAATGAGACAAAATTATCTGTCAGTTTTGTTTAAATATTAATAAAAATATCATTGTTATTAATTTCCATGAGTGAAAATTTTGTGTGATAATTAGAAAAAATGTGAAATCATATTTAATTCATCCTCTAAACAACAGATTTGTTTTACTTTTTAGACACTCAGCTAGTCCACTGCTGCAAAAACATCATATTTATTTCATATCTCTGTTTTAAAAGCTTATACTGAAACTATAAATATGCCTTTCCTGGAAAATTGGATATTAATGTTTGTTTTCAGTGAGTGTATCTTAACTAAAAGTGTATCTTGTCTTGTGCTGCTGGCAGATGTTTTTTCTTGCGTATGTTGCCAGTTATTGCACAAATCTGCCCGAGGAAGAAGGCAAAACACTTATATTCAAGAGGCATTCTCTGAAAATATCGTACATGCTGGTAAATCTTACTTTGAAAGTGTTTAGATATTCTGATAAACAAGTCAAGGATACTCTGATAAACAAGTCAAGGAAACTGATTGGGAAGCAGATGTGAATATTTGGGTTCCCCTGCATGCTTTTCAAGCACATTTCACAATATAGCTCTGCCTCTTTTCATTTTCCCCGCAGCTAATCAGAACATTTCGGCTCACATGCTGTATATAATGCATCTCAGAGCCAATGAAGTGGATACGACCAACAAATCTGCCAACGCCGTGACCTTTTAAAAGAACTGAATCTGGTGTCTTCCACTTTTATTTTGTTTATATAAAAGCTGAAAAGCACCTTTACATTCTCAAATGGGAAAGAAAGACCTTGAATTCAACATTGTTTTATTTCGTTTATTAATTTTCCTTCAGCTTAGTCTTTTATTTATCAGGGGTCACCACAGTGGAATGAACGACAACTATTCCGGCATATGTTTTACGCAGCGCAGGGCCTTCCAGCCACAACCTAGTACTAGGAGGCACCCATACTCTCGCATTCACATACACACACACTCATAGGCTATGCTACATCCAAATTTGCATACTACTCGTTCTAAATAGTATTTGAAAATAGATTTAGTAGGTACCAAACCATAGTATGCTGAAAAGAGTATGCCAAAGATTACTGGATGTCAGGGCTATTCAACTGGCGGCCTGCAAATCGAACTGAGCCTCGAGGCAATTTGTTCCGGCTGTCTAAATAGTGTGACCAAGACATCAAAAATAAATTTAGTTCAGTCAGCCGATATAGTTATGAAGTGACGTGCGTCTGTTCAATAAAGCATGAGCTGCAGGTAAAGGCTGTGCAGAGCGTGAGTCACCTGACATTAAGCGAGTGGCATGAGCAGCCAAAAACATTTGGATATGTTTGTAGAAAAGGCCTTTTGTACAATGCCCTGATATTGTTAATAGTATTACAATTAGCCGATATCACTATTAACCACGCTTTAATTTGTCATGGTTAATTAATCATAAAGTCTTATCAATGGCACATTTCTGTTGTATGAAACGAAGCTGCTGCAACTAAACAAAGTTATGCCATGCGTGTGCTAGTTTAAAGTTCTGAACTTATACACACTAACATGCACACACACTGGATATCCATAGCAGCAGCCGTTCATATCTCGCGTGCAATGTAAACAAAAGATATGTTGGACGAATTATTACAAATTATTCAAATGATTATATATGTATGAATGCAGATGATGACAGCAGTTCATTTAAATGCGTAGCTATTATAAAGCTTAAATTTACATTAGACATGAAACGTGATTATTCTTCAGACTATATAATCGTACAACCAAAATCTATAATTGTTGCGTCCCTAATTGATATGCAGTTCAAAACATAGCATATGAATGTGTCTGAATGTAGAAGAAGCCTACCTAAGTAATGCAAGGCTTTTGTTGTGCTTTGAAATACAATATTTTAATTTTTTGGTTAAAAAGCCTATTGTACAATGCACTGATATTATGTAGTTTCAAAATACAATATATTAACATTTTAATGTAGAAAAAATGTCTTATAAGGCGCAAAAATATGATGTTGTATATGCTCATGTGTCATCACTCATATTGCAAGTCATATCTCTCCGACCCTTTATTTGGGATGTTTTTTTTTTATGAACCGGCCCCATGACAAACTAATTAAATAGCACTGCTTTACTATTTCCGGTAAAAGTTCAAAGTGTAGAAGCGTCCATACTCTAAGTGCTGATATTGGCTACAGTACATTGCGCTTTAGCCATGAATTTGATTAGAACTACAAACGTGGGTGATAAGTGTAAATAAACTACAAACATGTTGGACGGGCGAGACTGATCGCCAAGTAGTTTTGGCCTTGCCCCCTTCTGAATGAATACCCTGTTTTCTTTGTTATTTTTTAATATATGTAAATAAACTTCTCTTTTTCTTGATTTGGTCTTGTGTTTAAGTTTCTAGCCATTCTGTTTGAGGAGATGAGTTCCCTCTCTCTTATTTTCAAGCCATTGCACATCATCCATCACCAATCATTTATTTTCTGTTGCGGTCACATCCCTAAACCTAAAAAGATCGTAACACTTCGGTAAAGATGTTTGAATGACTGTTAATTAATATCTAGCCAACTGGAAAATATTTAAATATGTTTTCTTTGTTATATTTCATCTGCAACAGCAGTGTAAACTTATTTCAAGAAATGTTTGGACATTAACGTCTGAATTCATAATTTACAGCAAATTTAGTTTATCCAATTCACGCATGTCTTTCTACTGTGGGGGAAACCCATGCCAACCAGAGAGAATATGCAGACTCCACACAAAAATGACAACTGGCCCAGCCAGGAGCCGAACCAGCTACCTTCTTGCTGTGCTGCTAATCACTGAGTCACCAAGCCACCCAAACATAGTTTTTTTGTATCAGTTTTATAAGTATCAATATGTTTACAGTCCTAAAGGGATGCTGTCTTCAAATTCTTCTTCTGTTTTTATTAAAATCAAAGAAATTAAAACATGTTTTAAACAAGTAAAGGATCTATGATCTATTTCTTTAAGATTTTTATAAGCTTGTGTTCTCCAAAATAATGAAAAATAAACAGCACTTATTTAAGCAAAGTAAGCATTCAAAACTGCTAAGTTCTCACTTCTGCCAATATCAATCAATGACATTTAAGACATCACTCTGCACTTTTTACATCTTCTTCTTCAATCTGTGTCCTCTACAAAACACTAATGACGGGTTCACATCAAAAGCAAAATTAAGTATTCACATGATTAGATTACAATTTTCAGCAAAGTTAACGCAAACACATGAATATCTGCAAATTACTACTAGGTGCCACAAATTATGCGGAATACGCAATGTGTGGAATTCAAATAATCAGATGGAAATTTAGCGTGTGGTGAAAATAATCACATGAGTAAACTAGAGCAAGTGATGCAATTCTCCATGTCTGGTCTAAAAACAGCATAAAAGCTTTGACTGAAATTGATGACATTCATGTATAACCAAGCATTATCGACCTTTGCTATCCAGAGACATGATACAGTAGCACAGTGCAGACCATATGCGTGAGTCAAAGAAGGCCAAGTGTATCAAACATGTTTAATTTATATATAGAAGGCTGTATTTTAAAGCCTCAGTATAGCCAACCTATGCTGTGTTTGTTCCTGTCATTTTTCTTATGATTGATACAATAACCTGCTCTGCAACATGGGACTCATCAGCCATTTGCTATTAAATAAAGGAGCAGCAGAGACTATCATGTATGGGACTTTGTTAGTAACTGTTACAGTTCATATGGACCAGTTTCTTCCTCTTCCAGATTATAACATGTAAGGGTAATTAAAATCGCTGCCTCGTTTTGCAAAATATGCATTTAATTGTGTGCTGTAACTTGTAATCGCTCCACGCAGCTTGTAATCACGTATCTATTATATATCAGTGCTTGTATTGTATCTCTCAGGTTAAATCTGTATGGGGCTATTCACACACTGTAAAAAAAAAAGTTGAATAAACTTAAAATAATAAGGCAACCGATCACACACAGCTTTTTGAGTTAACTAAGTCGACTTAAAATATTTTGTTGAATTCCTTGTTTAACCAACAACATATTTTTGTTTGCTGAACAAATATTATCATGTTTACTCAACAAGATCTTTTGTTTGCTGAACAAAGATTTTCACGTTTATTCAACAAGATCTTTTGTTTACTGAACAAAAATGATCATGTTTACCCAACAAGATCTTTTGTTTGCTAAGAGTTAAGAGTTAATCAAAATTTTTAGTTTTGTTCGTTTTTTAGGGAATCAGTTAATGGGAGGGAGAACAGGGAGTAAAATGTTTGCTGTGCCTACATGATTATTATTCTGTAACTGTTATCTGTTGTGATATGAAAACTGAAAAAAAAGTAATAAACAGGTTCGTACGGTCATGGAAAACCTGGAAAAGTCATGGAATTTTAACATATGGCATTTTCCAGGCCTGGAAAAGTTTCGGAAAAACACAAAAACCCTCAAAGTTTTGAAAAAAAAAAAGGAAAACAGATACCTGTAAACTTGAATATAGGTTATTTACTTCTTTTATGTCCCTGGCCAATCAAATACTCTCACATTATTAGTGCGGTAAGCATTATGTAAATCAGTTTTACATAGATATAAATTGAAACTAAATAGATTATTGCGTGTTTTAGGATATGTTGTAAAAAATTTGAAAATGCATTGTTTACTTTTGCCACACATACATTAGCTCATGAAAATTTACTTGAAATTCTTGGAAAAATCATGGAAAAGTCATGGAATTTTAGTAGTAAAAATGTGTATGAACCCTGACTAAATATATTGTACAAAAATAAATGCTTTTTTAGCTCAACTTCATGCAGTTTTGTCACAGATTTTAAATTTTAAATCTATTTTAGCTAAATTGACCTCTAATATGTTAGTTGTTACACATTATTACTTAAATTCATTCATTCATTCATTCATTCATTTTCTTTTCGGCTTAGTCCCTTTATTAATCCGGGGTCGCCACAGCGGAATAAACTGCCAACTTATCCAGCATATGTTTTACGCATGTGATGCCCTTCCAACTGCAACCCATCTCTGCGAAACATCCATACCCACTCATCCACACTCATACTCTACGGAAAATTTAGCCTACCCCATTTCACCCATACCACATATCTTTGGACTGGGGGGGAAACAGGAGCACCCGGAGGAAACCCATGCGAACACAGGGAGAACATGCAAACTCCACACAGAAACGCCAACTGACCCAGCCGAGGCTTGAACCAGCGACCTTCTTGCTGTGTGGCGACAGCACTACCTACTTCGCCACTGCATCACTCTTTACTTAAATTATACGATTTAAAATAATAATAATAATACAGAATTTTACTGTTAAATATATGAAATGTTACATTTATTGCTCTTCTTGGTAACACTATAATAACTACACACATGAATTATCATCAAGCATTAGCAAATAGTTAATTAATTATTTGTTGATTAAAAAAAAAACTTAACTCTACATTAATAGACGTTATTAAGCAGTTTATAAATACAGCCACAGATGCTTTATTCTTGACTTGTAAGCACACGTATAATGAGCTTAATGATTGTATTTTCATACTTTAATATTTTTCATTACCAATTGCTGGATTGCATTATTTACAAAGCAGTTATTTAGGAGTACCTGGTGTGTATTTTTATTTAAGATCATTCAGAATGTATAAGTTAATGAGTAATAAAATATTGTAATTAACATTAATATATCTATTATTCAGCCATTGGGTAAGAGTTACTATGTATGTTATTAAATGCTTTATTAACTTAACTTTATGCAGTTTTGTGACCTAATCTAAAGTGAGGACTATTTATGCTTTATAAATCCCTTATAGATGCTTTTCGACAATGTACAGTAAAGAAAATGTATAAGTAGTTAACACTTAGCATTTTACACTCTTTTACCATCAAACAATGAGTTTGTTGCAAAGAAATAAAGGAAAAACAAAGAGAAAACAAAAGTGGGGTCTGAAGATCTGGGAGAATGAGCTGCAGGCGCAGGGAGAGGGAGGGAGAGAGAGAGAGCAGAATAAAGGAAATGGAGAGCGAGTGAGGGAGACTTTGATGCAGCTGTGAAGGCATAATTTGATCTCCTATGCCACCAAAACTGAGACATGGGCCATGAAATATTTATTTGACCCAACAATCAGCATAACCGGAGACGAACAAGAAATACAGGCAGACTCTGGGACTCTGAGAGGATGCTGCTCACTGTCAAAGAAATCTCTGCACCCTCTTTACACACATTTGTTTTTATGATTATGACTTTTAAGGCAGAAGTCAAGACCAATTCATATCAGCATGGTTTTTTTTCCCTCCGAAACTGCATGTATTTTATATTTGTAGGGCTTTGGAGTGATTAGAGTTTCCCTTAATTGGATGAAGTGATATTGAATTATTGAAAAGATATTTTACCATGAGTGCATGTTTCTGTTTCTGTGTGTTCACAATTCTCGAGGGGATCCAGTGTGTCTGTCTCTGTGTGTGTGTGTGTGTGTGTGTGTGTGTGTGTGTGTGTGTGTGTGTGTGTGTGTGTGTGTGTGTGTGTGTGTGTGTGTGTGTGTGTGTGTATGCGTGCGTGCACTTAATCATTAATGATAGAATGTGTGTTTACACCCACTAAAGTCTTACCGTGCCCTTAAAGATCTGAAGGTAATAACACCATCCATCACCTTGTGTGCGTGTGAGTGTGTGTGTGTGTGTGAGAGAGAGAGAGAGAAAGAGAGACTGAAGAGAAAGAAAAGAGCAAGAGTACATTGGCGAGTCAGCATACACCCTCTCCAGGCATTCTCTATCTGTTAAGAAAAGGATTAAACAGGGAATATCACTGTGTTGGCTATGATAAAATATTCTGTTCTTCTGAGAGCTCTAAAAGTAAAGGATTTTATGGATCACACTAAAGCTGCAAAACACTGATTAACAAAAGTTGTCAATCGCCATGAGAGACTCTTGTTTTAATTATAAAATTGTATTGTTTATTATTAAAGATTCATCGATGCGTATACAGTATATTCTAACAATAATCTTTAATGAAAATTATTTCCTCTCTATCTCTATTTTCATTAGTTTACTGGAGAGTGGGCGGGGCAACCTGTCAATCACCCACCAATAGCAAACCACAACGATACAATCAATTGCCAATTAATAAAATCAAGTCTTACTCTATTTACTTTGTTGTTGTTGTTTGAGAAGACGTTTCAGTCATTTGCAGTGCTCAGCATAATTGAGTACACCCTATTTTGAAAATGAATATTTTGATCCATTTCTCAGTGAATATAGGCAATGTATTTTGCTGCATTTAAACAAAACAGATTTATTAAACAGATAATATTATTTTAGTCACCCAACACATTTAGTTAAATTTAAATTTAAATTGAAAGACAATACAATTACATGTACATAAAATATATATTTTTTAAACTACAACAAAATTTCAACTAAATGTTGCATATTTTTGCTTGTCTTGATTTTTCCTTTTTTAAATTTGTATTTAATATTTTTAGAACATATACATTTGGATATACTCGTTTTTGGGTTATCATAAGTTATTTTGTTGGATAAGCTTCAAATTTGGCTTAATAACTGACTAATCTAATGTATATGCACAAATATAATATGGTATAGCTTCCTATTAAAAATATGAATTTCATATGAAAATATGAATGATCACTGTGCACTGCATAAATCACACACAATAGGGAATAAAAGAAAATCAAAACTCTGCATTTATTATTATTATTATTTTTTATTTTTATTTTTTTAGATTATTACTATTATTAAAGACAACAGGGCACATTATTGTATTTTTCTTCTAAAAATGTTAGCATCACTAAATGCAAGAGATCTAAAACTTTCTTCTTCATTTTTCATCAATTTAATATTAGAATGTTAATGATTACTGAATCAAAATGTTAAGAAAATAACTCATAAAATACATTATGTTAATCCCAATGTTATATTTAGAACAATAAACCCATATTTATTTAGTTACCTCATTTACCTGACAAATAGGGATACTTAAAATGCTATAGCAGTGAGATTTTTATATATATAATTTATGATCTTTTTGTCATAAAATATTTATAGATAGAACCTTAAAGCAATAATTAAAATAATAAAATTGAAAGGAAAATGTATTAACTTTGCTCATCTTTAAGTGATTCCTAACTTTTATGTGTTCCTTTTTTCTGTTAAACGCAAAAGAAAATATTTTAAAGAATGTTGGAAACCAACATAAAAGAAATAATAAAATTATAACAGATTTTTTTTTTTTTGGAGGGGGGGGGGGGGGGGTTAAACTCTGTCATTATAAAAAGGCCTACGTAAGTAAAGGCTTAGCTATGTAAGTAATTTAGTAAGTAAGTAAGTAAATAAATAAATAATCAACCAACCAACCCGGCTGGGACAGTTGGCATTTCTGTGTGGAGTTTGCATGTTCTCCTCGTGTTTGCTTGCGTTTCTCCAAGTGCTCCGGTTTCCTCACAGTCCAAAGACATGCGCTATGGGGAATTGAATAAATGCCGATGTGGTGACCCATTCTGCTGTGGTGTCCCCCTATGGATAAAGGAACCAAGCCGAAAGAAATTAATTAATTAATTAATTAATAGATAATGATTAATTAATTAATTCATTCATTTATTCAATAGCTAACCACTATGCTGCAAAATATTTTCAATGAACAAAATGAAGTTCCATTCTACAACTTGTCTTGTTTGATAAGGTTTTTCAGTTAAATATATGACACAATATGGAAGAAAGGACTATGAAAACTTCCATTTCATTCTGACTAAGGACATTTAAAAAATTGAAGACAATTTACTTTCTTTTTTTTTTTTTTTTTTTACTTTTTTGTTCTTCTACTAGAACTATGTTAAGTGAATTTGACAGATGTGTAAAATGTGTATCCCATTTGCATATTTACATCTTTGAATTATTCATATAAATCTGGTATAAAGTTGGCACGAAACAGAAGTTGTGATAGACTTTTGTTCTCTATTATGATTCATACTGGAATGAAACACCTTCTTAAACAAATAAAAAAAAAAAAAATAGGAAGATACTTAAAGGTGCCGTAAACTGCATTGGTTTAATAAGTTAAATTGTTCTCTGATATCAACATAGTAGGTTTTTGGCTTACGTAAGTTAAAAAAAATATCCAGAAATGGTTTAATAAGCTCATTTATTACTCCATAAATACCTCTAGAATCTGAAAATCCATAATTGACCATATAAGGATTGTGTCGTGAATATTAATGAGGTCTGCTCTGACATGTCTCACTCACAGACACACTCACACAGAGCATGATGTGCTGATCACGGACATAAATAAACCCAATCAGAGTAACGTTAACCTATTTTGCTCACCAGATCTGTTGTGGATAAAGGCTAAATGATAATTAATCTTGACAAAAGAGAGTGAGAGAGATGTCCTGTGTTGTATTTTATAGCTGTATTCAAAGAAAACACCGCCAGGAATTAATATCAACCTCTGCATGAACAGATGACAGTTAGATGAGTGATTCGACACGTTTCAGCAGTCTACATGTGTTTGTTGAAGCATGCATCAAATATCACAATAAGCAGGATAAATTAACAAAAGATGTAAATAAACATACCTAATCCCTCTTCAGAGTAGAGATGAAAAAATGTGTCATCTGTAAATCTTGCAGTTTGCGTTTTGAGGCGAGTTTGAAGATGTCTTGTGCTCAGGGCCGGAGTGGGATTCCTTTAGAGCTCTGGAGTTTCTAGCCTTGACCGGCCCACCTCAGTTCACGACTGACTATATTAAAATCAGGTCATTTCCAATTCAGTTTCTAATGACACTATCACGTCTTTTTTCAAGAAAACAGATGCTTTAGAACTTTAAATGTTCAACAACCCTTACAGTAATATATGCCTTAACAATAAAAATGAAAAAAATAATGATAATTTTTATTCAGGTGAGCTTTGAACACGGGTCGGCAGCGCCGTCGTAATGCAAGATGCTGACCACTGGACCACATACAATGCTGTAATGTGTGGAATAAAACAAATATTGCACAGTTATCTGCAAGACTCTTTTAACCACTTTATTAATTTATTAGTAAATCATTTGATTTGAATCAGGTGTAATATTCATTAATATTAATTATTCGAATTCTTATATTCACTAAGGTGCCGCTGTTTGGTGTCGAATGATAATTACATCATCATTAACCTGCAGGCTGCATTTTGCTCACGGAGCAGCGAGAAAATAAATAAATTGTACAGAGCTACGGCAAAATAATGTATAAAAAGAGTGAGGCTATGGTCAAATAAATAAATAAATAAATGAAAAAAGTGCAACTGCTGAGAGTGCAAGCAGCTAGGGAGACCGGCCCTCGCGGCCAAAAAAACAGACCGGCCCCACTGGGAGTTCCCCCGGTCCTCCCGATTAGCCAATCCGGGCCTGCTTGTGCTGTTGTTGCACAGTAACGCATAGTAAACAGTTTGGGGCTCACATTTTCAAAATAAAGTTGCCAAAAACATAGTAAGGGAAATCTACGCTTAAAATAACTAAGGGAGGAGAGTTTTCACTGTTGTCTCACTAGAAAATGTTTGACTTATAAAACTCAGCCTGAAACGTGCATATTAATGGTCTTAGAGTTTTTTTATGATCTCATAGCTTCATTTGTCATATTTTGCTTGTCAGGTCTGGACATGAAGCAGGATGAATGATCTAAAATAGCTATACATGCAAATGCGGAGGGCATGGCCCATGAGTCTCATCACAGTTTGTTTTGTCCTCTGATTGGTCCATTGTCCGCCAGTGTTTTGCACTCATTTACATGAGAACGAGGAAACTGGTGTCTGAAGCTCACAATATCTTTTATTATTCTTCCAGGCCTTGGTATGCCCACACTTTAATTATAGGGCACCTTCAATTTTTTTCCAGTGCTAATTGATTGGATTGCCGTATCATTGATGGATGTCATGTGATTGACAGATTGTCTCCCTCATGAAAGTTAACACATCATCAGAGCAGGGTTGATTTTACAAAAAGAAAGAAGGAAGTCACTCTGGTTAAAAGTGTATGAATATATATATATATATATATATATATATATATATATATATATATATATATATATATATGTGTATACTGAAAATGACATTATAACAATAACTGTACTATTCCATTCAAAATTAAATTTGTCTGATCTCACCTATTTCTTTTGTTATTTGCAAGGACTGGACGTGAATTTTGTATAGTTCATTAATTTAAAAGAAATGTGCCTCTTTTAAAGAAATTACTAGCACTCCACAGGCAAAGGAGTTCTCTAAAATATTTCTGTTCAACTCTCGTTTCTTTTTTACAGAAGCGCTTTAAGAATTATGAATATGTGGACTGGGATTTGTTTGAAACAAGACTACTGTTACTAGCAGTCTCAGCATCATAAATACCCTTCATCCTCACTGTGCGTCTTCACAAGTCCACCCACTTACATTTGTGAATCTAAAATAACAGACTGAAAATGTGTGCCAAATGCAAAAAGGGCATCCACTATTTTCTTTCCCTTTTTTCAGAATACAATTTTATAGTTGCCAGGCATACTTTAAATTACAGATAGTAACAGATTTGTTTTCTCACAAAAAAGTGCGTCAGTGATTATGCCTTTTTTTTCTTTTAAATGTGTTGTTTTAAAAAAAGCACACGTGTAAACTAACTTAAATATATTTGGTCAAACTTTACAATACGGTAATGAACGATACTTGTACAGCATTTATTAATCATAGTTGCATTATCAACACCCAAATTCATGTTTCTTAGCATTAGTTAATGCACTGTGAGTTAACGTAAACTAACAATGAATAGCTGTATTTTCAGTAACGTTAACTAACATGAACAAATACTCCCAGTAGACACACAATGTCATAACGTGTTAATATTTGGTTAGATTTAGGTCACCAGCAGCTAAGGACAACGTTTTTTGACGTCCAATAACAATGTGAAATGACGTTGATATTTTGTTGATTTTAGGTTGTGTTGGAAAGTGACTAATATTTAATGTCGAGTCAACAATTTAAACCAATACCATATTGTCGTCAAATACAGACATTTTATCATCAGGTATTGCAACCAAAATCCAATGTCTGATAGACGTCAGAACATCCACACAATGTCAAGCTGTAACATTGAACATCAATATTTTGTTGTTTTTAGGTTGCATTAGAAAGAAAATGCAACGTCGGTTTGACGTTGGACATTTACGTCAGCCTGATGTCGAGTTCTGACATCAACACGATTTTCAAAATGCAACATCCTATGACGTTGGGGTATAAAGTCTATCTGACGCCATGTTGACATCCTGAGCCTGCTTGGCTATAATAAATGTATTGTTCATTGTTTGTTTATGTTAGTAAATGCTAAACTAACATAATACAAACTTATTGTACAACTTTATTGTTGAAATAAATAGTTAGCATATGCTGTAGACATTGCAACAATTTTACAGTTACTTACTTCCGAAATAGCCAGTAAAACACCACGTACATTAATTAAGGTACACTACTATAATCTGCATTGTATTGCAAGTAATTTTAGAACAGTGAAAGTATTTTTACATGTAAATTACTATAAAGTAAATTTACGGTACCTTACTGTCAATAGTGCTGCCAGTTATTTACAGCAAAAATACAATAACATGTCTGATCATGTAAATTCTACAATTTGAAAGAACTGTGAATAAAGCCATTCTATCTATTTCAACAAGTTGTTTCAGTGTAACTTGTTTTAGTCATGAACAGAAAAAGCAAAATGCTAATTAACATTCCGGAATGAAATTCATAAGATTTCCTAACTTTGTAAATAAACAAATCACCTAATCTTGTATTTTATCTATTAGGTAATATTATTAGGTACACCTGTCCAACTGCTCATTAACGCAGCCAATCACATGGCAGCAACTCAATGCATTTAGGCATGTAGACATGGTCAAGA
Organism: Danio rerio; assembly: GCF_052040795.2. Taxonomy (NCBI): domain Eukaryota; kingdom Metazoa; phylum Chordata; class Actinopteri; order Cypriniformes; family Danionidae; genus Danio; species Danio rerio. The sequence goes on from NC_141021.1 coordinate 16,488,441, forward strand.
CGATCTGCTGCAGTTCAAACCGAGCATCAGAATTGGGAAGAAAGGTGATTTAAGTGACTTTGAACATGGCATGGTTGTTGGTGCCAGAAGGGCTGATCTATTTCAGAAACTGCTGATCTACTGGGATATTCATGCATATGAGAATGGTCAAAAAAGAGAAAATATCCAGTGAACAACCAAGGTATGCAGAAGAACATACCTGAACGCATTAAACCTTAAGGCGGATGGGCTACAGCAACAACAGAAGACCCCATGGGTGCCACTCCTGTTAGCCAAGAACAGGAAACTGAGGCTACAATTTGCTCAGCCTCACCAAATTGAACAATAAAAGATGGGAAAAACATTGCCTGGTCTGATGAGTCTTGATTTATGCTACAACATTCAGATGGTAGGGTCAGAATTTGGTATCAACAACATGAAAGCATGGATCCATCCTGCATTGTATCAACAGTTCAGGCTGCTGGTGGTGGTGTAATAGGGTGGGGGATATTTTCTTTACACACTTTGGGCCCATTAGTACCACTTGAGCATCGTGTCAATACCACAGCCTACCTAAGTATTGTTGCTGATGACCACAGTGTATCTTCTGATGGCTACTTCCAGCCAATGTCATAAAGTGCAAATCATCTCAGACTGGTTTCTTGAACACAACAATGAGTTCACTGTACTTAGATGGCCTCAACAGACTCCAGATCTTAATCCAATAGAGCACCTTTGGGATGTAGTGGAACGGGAGATTCACATCATGGCTGTGTAGCTGACAAATCTGCAGTAACTGCGTGATGCTAATATGGACCAAAATCTCAGAGGAATATTTCCAGTACCTTGTTGAACCTTAAATACAAAAACTCTTTAACTCTAAAATGTAAAACCCCTGTAAACTGCTAAAACGTCTTAATAGGGATGCAAAACAAACAACAACAAAAAATAATATCTAAATCAGTGTCATTGTGGCAAAAGCAGCATGCAGGGATTTGTTTTATTGTCATCAGACAATAAAGATATGCAATTGATGACAGTCATGTACTGTAAACAGTTGGATTTTACTGTGCATCTCAGTAGATCATAGCACCACTGCACTAACTTTAAATCATAGCACCACTCTTTTAACCTCTGCAGAAACGGATTTCCTGCATCCACAGCTTGTCTTTGCAGATTTACACGCTCCACTAGTACCAAGCATTATAAGTGCCCCTGTTCTCCTCCTGTCCTTTTAAACAGGTGATCCTTGTTTTCTGAATTAAGCATGGCCTAAATAATATGATGTCATAGGTGCAGACATCAGGCCTGTGTTGATGCTTGTTTTAGCACCTCCGGTGATAAGATGCTGTTGACACTTTTCGGCTTGAATACAGCAGAGAGCCCTAACGCTGACTGCTTTGTATAAATTCACAGCAGTCTTTCAACTGTATTAATATACTTTGGGAGATGTGTTAGTTGTGTTATGTTTACATAACAGTTCTTGACATTAAAGTCACATTTTAAAAATAGACAAGAACAAACTGCAACGAGACAAATCTTACTTGGATAAAGTGCGATGTGAAGGAGATCAGAGAAGAGAAGAGTTTTCCGCTGCCTAGTTTTAGGCTTTCCTGGAGTAAAGAAAAAACAAATAATATTAAATAAATCACAATTATGATAGTTTGTGTTCAGGTGGATTTTGTTTGAATAAAAGGAACAATTTTGGTGCTTTCGTGTTTATTTTTTATTTGTCTGCTTCTAGATAAAGTGTTTTAGCTCTCTTGAAAACTGAATAAAATAAAGAGCAAATAAATTAATTATTGTTGTAACTGATATTTATATAAATTTAATTAAATTTGAATTACTTAATTGATGTTTATTTATAGATTGTATTGTTCTTGTTATGCCACTGTGAATGGTTATAAAACTATTTTAAAGTCTTCTATTTTAAAGTCTTTCTGTCAAAATATTTTAAACAGTTTATAATTCAGGTCTTCTAAAATACATAAACACATTATTATTATTATTATTAATATTATTATTATTATTATTATTATTATTATTGTTATTATTATTATCATTATTATTACCATTATTATTATTTTTATTGTTATCATTTTTATTATTGTTATTATTGTTATTATTGTTATTATTATTATGGTTGTCATTGTTGTTATTATTATTGTTATTATTATTAATACTTTTATTATTATTATTGTTATTGTTATTATTATTTTCCTAGAGATGGGTTGCGGCTGGAAGGGCATCCGCTGCGTAAAAACTAGCTGGATACGTTGGCGGTTAATTCCGCTGTGGCGACCCCGGATTAATAAAGGGACTAAGCCGACAAGAAAAGAATGCTATTATTATTATTATTATTATTATTATTATTATTATCATCATCATTATTTTAAGATTTAATTTTGGCCTTTATCATATAGGAAAGTAGTCAGACAGGAAGTGAAGTGTAAGAAAGAGAGAGGGGCTTGGGTTGGGAAATGTCCTCGAGCTGGCGTTCGAACTCGGGAACCCCTGAAGTGCTACTGCACCATATGTCAGTGTGCTAAACACTAGACTATTGCGCCGACAACATGTACACGTTCTAATTATTTTTTTTATATTATTTACACAGGTAAACAATGAAATCAGTTTAAATATAAAAATAAGCTAACAAGATGCTAGAACATGCTTGCAGCAAGTTAAATCTTGCTAGCAATGCACTAAATCATACAAAAGACGGTCTAAAATGTGTTAAATGTGTGCCTTATCATGGTAGCAATCAAGTATAATGCTAGAGACATGCTTAAAATGTGCTAAAACATGCTAGCATTGTGCTAGCAGTGTACAGAATCATGTTATAAACAGCATGCTAAATGTGCAAGCAGTGTTTAAATACACTTAAATCTATCTATCTATCTATCTATCTATCTATCTATCTATCTATCTATCTATCTATCTATCTATCTATCTATCTATCTATCTATCTATCTATCTATCTATCTATCATCTATCTATCTATCTATCTCTGTCCGTCCGTCCCTCCGTCCATCTACTGTATCTATAAATAGACATTCAATTAAAAGCATTTGAAAGCTTACCCAAAGAATAAACTTCTGTCATTTTTTATTCACCCTTGTTACAATGAATTGTACAGTTCAGTTCAAGTCTTCTAAAGTGACACGGACACTTTATAAGACAAACAGATTTAATTTAATTTGGTCATGGAAACCCAAACATGCTTGCTTGATGCATGAGAATTGATGAGGCTCATTCTTGCATGTCAATCAGTGTTTACATGTATAGAAAAGCCCAAATTAAATCTGTTCATCAAGCATTTGTGTTTATTATCAAGACTTAGATTAAATGGATTTATTATTTGATCTCTTCACAAATGTTTGAAATGCATCTAAGTGGTTGAGCAGACTTACAATGATGGAATTGAAATCTCTCACGTTTCCTTAAATATCTTTATCTCTGGTCCAGATATAAGTGAATATGGGTTTAGAATGACATGATGGTGATAAAATGATGACACGACTTTCCATTTTGGTGATGAACCCTCCTTTGCATAGAGAACATTCATCCAAAAACGACACTTCTATCATAATTTACTCAGCCAAACTCTGCATTTCTTTTCTCAGCACAGCATAAAAGGAGACGTTAGACAGAATGACAGCCTCCGGCTCCATTTACTTTCATTGTATGGAAAACAGACACAATCAAAGTGAACGGTGACCAAAGCTGTCAGTCGCCAACATTATACCTGACATCTCCTACAGTGCTTCACGGCAAAAAGAAAGAGTGTCATGCAGGCTTGGAACGACATGAGAGTGAGCACAGTAAAAATATGACAGAACTTTCATTTCTGGGTGAACTATTCCTTTAATCGTTTCTTTTTCAAGCGGTTGCCTCATAAGCCACATTAATTGCGTTTCCTTGCATGCTTCATAACTTCTTCATCAACAAACTGAATTATAGCAAATCGATATTCACAGATACACCTTCATTCTGGCCATTAACGGTTAGCGTTCATGCTCAACCTGCAAATTTGAAGATCAATAAAGTTTCCCCAGGTAATTATAACGCCACTCTCACCTAGTAAATACGATGTCATTTCTAATCACTAAATTCTTTTGTCTTTGCTATGATGACTGTATAATATTTTACTAGTTTTTTTGCAAGATACTATTCAGATTAAAGTGCAGTTTTAAGACTTAGCTAGGTTATTTTGTTAACTCTGCAAGTTAGGATAATTAGACAAGTTGTTGAAACACAGGATTGATTGGAGGAACATGAAGGAATCAAGTTTCTGTACAAGAAACCTGTTCCTTGCCATAAAAGTGAACTTACTGAACCTACACACAGAAACTCGAGGAAAAATGCTCGTCTTATAAGAAATACATGCAGGTTTGGTGATTTTATTTATTTTTTTCATTTTCATTTTGAATCATGAACAAACATGCATTTTTAAAATGTGTTGTGGAATGTGCATATCAAAATTATATTTACAAATACTTTTTTATAAAATGCAAAGCACATTTATTGACAGTGGAAGACTAGCAGACAAACAGCCGAGAAGGTCAGAGCCAGAACTATATGTGTGTGTGTTTTGGTAAATCACTTGCTGAACATAATGAACATGAATTCTTCAGTAAATGTAATTTTCTACTTGAAGGAACTTGCTCTACTAATGCACTACTAATGTAAATCCTGTGGGTGGAGAAATGTGGTCCAAACCAGCGCAGTTGCTGATGTCCTTGCACAGACAGCAAGCAAGTAAACAAGTTTATTTGTACGAGGTGTTCATGGTGTGAGCTGAAATACCTTTTTTATGTGAGCTGCACAGGCAGGCTTTATAATCAATTCTATCACTTCAGTTTCACTCTAACTTATGTAAAGAGTTTTGATTATACTGTACTTTCACAAAAGGTATTCTATTTGCATATTTTAAGCATTTCTTTGGAGTGCTGCACATTTGTCTGCTAGGTTTCATTGTAAGTGCGTTTACTGTAAATGCGCCTCATTTGAAAAACTGAAAATTGCTGTCTGTGATAAATGACAGCATGTGATAAACGTACTGGAAATATTCTTTCAAGTAAGAGACATTTTAAACGACAGGACTGCACAAGAATTAAATGTGTTTGTTGGTTGATTTGTTCAATAGTTGGTTCAATAGTCCGTCCGTCCATCCATCCGTCCGTCTGTTGGTTGGTTGGTTGGTTGGTTGGTTGGTTGGCTGGTTGGTTGGTTGGTCAGTCCATCTGTCCGTACGTCCATCAGTCTGTTCGGCTGTCCATCCGTACGTCCATCAGTCTGTTTGTTTGTTTGTTTGTTTGTTCGTTTGTTCGTTTGTTCGTTTGTTCGTCTGTTCGTTCGTTCGTTCGTTTGTTCGTAGTTAGTTAGTTAGTTAGTTAGTTAGTTTATACAGTATACATTTGCTGCATTCTGTTACAGGTCTCCACAAAAATTACTTTAAAAATGTTGTTTTATACATTTAAGTTCATTAGTTGGGGACACAGTTATAATACTTTTGGATTTTTCATTAGTTTTATTCAGTCAGTTTAATCATCACCATGATCTGAAAAGTTTCTTACAATTATGTTTTGCAACGCAACTGAAACATGATCCACTTATTTAAATTCCATTACGATTTTCTGTTATGAAATAGACTTTTTTTATTTTTATTTTGCTGGATCCTCTTTATTTATGTTATTATCAGTTCACAGCTTCTTAAATATGATCTCAGTGTACTGTTCTAATAGCTGAATAACTAAGTATATATTGGTTATTTCGAGTCAGAGGGGGTATCGGGCATGTAAAAGATGTTTGTGAATAAGGGCTTATCGTTACTGAAGAAGTGAATCATTTCAAATGATTCAGTTCGATTTCGTGAATTAGTTTAACCGGTTCACTAAGAAGATCCAGTTAAAAAGAATGATTAGTTCATGACCGTGATTACTATTACAAAAACATTAATGTCTACTGTCTACTCAGGTCGTATTTAATGTTGTTACCATGCTGCTGTCATGTCCAGCTGTTGTTTTTGTTGCGGGAGCAACAGCAAGAACTAACTGGAGAAGGACGAGCTTCATCTGGCCATTGGCATCAGGATTACAATCTTGAGGTGCTGAATCAGTCAAACACCTGGCCGCACAAAGTAAATAGATTTACTTCTAAAAGCACACAGTACAGTAGGCTAATGTATTAAATACATTTACAAAGACCAAAATGAAGGATGTTTTTGCTCTAATTTTAGTTAGTATGAGTTAGTTTTGTATGTACACAATACAGTTTCAGTTAGTTGTTTTAAAAACCTTCATTTTAATTTTTATTTCAGTTAATCAAAATGATTTCAAATTTTCGTTTTCATTTTTTCATTGGTTTTCTTTGAATATAATAACCTTGGTTGGCGACGAAGAAGCAATGCATGCATTCTTCTACAGTCCTATAGTTTTTCAGCATTTTTTCATCCCAGGCTCATTGGAAATATACACCAGCCAGCATTTTTGTGAAATTAAAACAACATTGCTCTGGGTACTTTTTGTTACTTGTTTTGCAAAACATATCCACTATAAGGCACTATCTACATTTTTGCTAAATGAAAATATAGTAGATTTTGTTGTACACTACCTGACAAAAGTCTTGTCGTCGATCCAAGTTGTAAGAGCAACAAACAATAACTTGACTTCTAGTAGATCATTTGGAAAAGTGTCAGAAGGTAGATTTTTCTGATGAATCATTTGTTGAACTGCATCCCAATCATCACAAATACTGCAGAAGAACTATTGAAACCTGCATGGACCCAAGATTCTCAAAAATATCAGTCAAGTTTGGTGAAGGAAAAATCCTACATTCAGTATAGGGGCCTGTAAGTGATCTGCAGATTGGATGGCAACATCAACAGCCTGATGTATCAAGACATTTGTGCTGCCCATTACATTAGAAACCACAGGAGAGGGCAAATTCTTCAGCAGGATAGCACTCCTTCTCATACTCTGCCTCCAAATCAAAGTTCCTGAAAGTAAAAAGGTGCTCCAGGATTGGACAGCCCAGTCACCAGACATAAACATTTTTGGGCATGTCTAGAGTAAGATGGAGGAGGCATTACAAAATGTATCTAAAGAATCTTGATGAACTCTGGGAGTCCTGCAAGAATGCTTTCTTTGCCATTCCAAATGACTTTATAAATAAGTTTTTCGAGTCATTGCAAAGATGTATGGATGCAGTCCTCCATGCTTATGAGAGTTATACAGAATATGTATTATTTTTCTACTGCAGCATGATTTTATATTCCATACTACATTATTTCCTTTAAATGACAAGATTTTTGTCTAAGCAAAGTTAAATCTTACTCTCCAAATTAAATAATTAAAAATCAAGACATGATCATATTTTATTTTGGTGAAATACGTGTAATCTAGAGGCCTTTGTCTTACATATAAGCCACTTCTGATACCAAATGATCAACTAGGAGTCAAGTTATTATTTATTGTTCCTAAAACTTGGATAGGCGACAAGTCAGGTAGTGTATATCCAGCGAGCCTCAGTTGCAATTAAAATTTTTGTGTGAGCTATCCCTTGGATTTTCCCATTCTGTGGTAAAAAGGCTGTTGTTTTGAAAAGAAATGTGTTAGTTACTGTTGATTGTGATGGGACTGGACAACTAAAGTTATTCATTACCGCTTGAAGCACTATGGGACTCGAACACTGTTTTATTTCTATTTTAACTTCCGGTAATTGCAGTTTTTCTGTTCTTTTTTTATGTTTTCATAAGCCCCCTGCTTTCTTCGGTGCCCTGGTCAATTTTTCCTCCCATTTCTTAACGTTCAAGGTAGAGCTTTTTAGCCCTCAATAACTATATCTTTCTTTTATTTCCCTATTTCCCTATATTAGGTTTCTTTCATCAAAGATTATTCTTAGAACGTCCTCTAGTTTTATTGCTTAATATAATCTTCCCTACTTCTGCGTACATTTTGCTTTACTGTTGTTTTAATTTTGAAATGTAACTATAGAAACCACTGTGAGAGAGCTAAAATTGTGCTCTTCTCCAATTGTTTACACGTCAGAGAAAATAGAGTCCCTATAGGTTTTAATTATAGATCTTTCATATTTGATGCTGTCTTCTGGGTCTCTGTGACAATCCCATTAGACAAGAGACATTACACCCTTAGTTACTGTACTTTGGTGAAATAAGAAGTAAGACAGCCACATGTTGTACTGTATGAATACACTCACTGACAGATTGCATGTTTAAGAGGGTGTAAATAAACTATAGCAATTGTCAGTCTAGAGGAAGCGGTGAAAATGCCTCATTACTAGACATATCCTCGATTAATTGGTTTAAAAAAAAACTTGTGAGGAGGTTAAAAAAAATGCAATAAGGAAGAATATAATGAAATTCCACGCAAACACTTTTACAATGCTGAAAACAAACATATCATCATAAAAAAACAAAGTAGAAAAGCGCAGTGAACTAATTGATGCTCCCAATGCATAGGCAATTCCCCCCACTCGTTTTACATGTTTAAAATTCATGTCCTCGCTCCACGCATCAGTTAGAAGATGCAAGATTGCGCAGCGCCAGGGGTTTGAGTCACACACCTGAGAGAACGCCTTTGTGATGTCCAAAGCATTAGAGTAATGATGCAAATTACATACGCTACTAGCACTTTTTAACTCTGAGATGCATAATTTTCCCTCCCAAGTCTGCACGTCGGCCAAAAACTGGAATATTATCCACAATAAAGCTAGGTGCAGGTTTATTTAAAACTATTTTCATTAAAAAAGTATGGTAATAATAATAATAATAATAATAATAATAATAATAATAATAATAATAATAATAATAATAATAATAATAATAATAATAATGATAATAATAATAATAATAATAATAATAATAATAATAATAACTATTATCATTATTATTTTTATTTATTCTCATTGTACTTATATATTTATTTTAAAATGAATCTATTTAATTATTATTTTATAAAAACTGTATTTATAACTACACTCTCAGAAGAAAAGGTACAAAATTGTACCTTTTAGGGTACAAGTGGCCCGTCACTGGGGTGGTACCCTAAAGGGTACAATTTTGTACCTCTAAATAGAGAACTAAATAAAGGTACAAAATTGTACCTTCTACATTTGCATTATTTAAGGGACAATTTTGTACCCCCAAGGAATAAAATTGTAGACACTGAAGGTTCAAAAATGTACCTTATTGTATTATATAGCATTTTCAGGGTCCAGGCATTTTGATCCTCTGGTGACTGCATGCAGAGTTCTGTGTAAACAGCCAGCATACTCGACCGCCTCAGTAACGAACTAACTTCTCAGCAAGCAAATTTTCTTAAAGAGACAGCAGCAAGACCTAAATGATGGTGTTGCCACTCTGCATGGTCCTTATTCTAAATCTCATTTAGGGTCTTAAACAATTAGTTAAGCAAAGATCAATATTTACATTTTTAATGATTAAAATTACAATCAATTATGCATATACATAATTTTTGAGGGAAAAAAAAATATTTGAAAACATGAAAAAAATTAAATTATTAAAATATTTTATTTAATCAATTCATTAACTTTATATTTTTAAAATGTATATTTTAGTATTAATGTTTAGTATTAATAAATTTAAATTAGTGTTACATGTATATAGTGTTTTGATCTCATAAGCTGAGGGTACAATTTTGTTCCGAAAGGAAACAAAATATATAATTGTACCTTTAAAGGTGCCAAATTGGTCCTTTAGGATACAATTTTGCACCCAAATGTGCTATAAAAGGTACAAAAATGTACCTTTTAAATCTAAATCTGAATTTTTGTACCTTTATAGCCCATTTGGGTACAAAATTGTACCCCAAGGACTAATTTGAGACCTTGAAAGGTACAATTATATATTTTGTTCCCTCTAGGAACAAATATGTACCCTCATTGTACCCTTTTTTCTGACAGTGTATATACATACAAACAATATCATTTTTAATTATTATAATTTTTTATATAATTATAAAAATAAATTTTTGATTGTGTTAAATCTTGTTGTCATATTTATTCCATTTTGACTTTAGATAGATTAGTGCTGTTGTTAAAAGCAGTTTCTTTCAGAAAGTCAAGAAGATGCTTTTTTAAGATAAGACCTTGAAACTGTTAGTCCTGCATTTACTACCTCAAAGTTGGATTATAGCAACTCTTTATTACCTGTTTGCCTATTTCGACTATGAATTGACTGTGGATGGTTAGAAACATAGCAGTCAAGCTATTGACAATCACTAAAAAGTGTCTGCACGTTACTCCTGTGCTTGCCTCTCTTCATTGGTTAGCGGTCAAATTCCGGATTGATTTTAAAATGTAGCTTTTTGTTCATAAAACTTCACATGGACATCCTGCTCAGTATATCAGTGATCTTCTTGTCCCATTCAATGCCCAAAGATCCTTATGTTATTCCAATTAGCTTCTTCTCTCTTCCTTATTCTCGCAACAACACTAAAGGTCTGAGATTTGACTTTGGAACACCCTTCTGTTATGAAATCTTTCCTATAATAATAATAATAATAATAATAATAATAATAATAATAATAATAATAATAATAATAATAATAATAATAATAATAACAACAACAACAACAACAACAACAACAACAACAACAAAAACAATAATAATAATAACAACAACAACAAAAACAACAACAATAATAATAATAATAATAATAATAAACATTACTGATAATATGAAAATAACAACTATAAATGTATATTTTTATTTATGGATATTTACACGATTATGTAAAATTATTTTATATAACCATAAATGCTTTTATTTGTGTATATACATAGAGTATAGAATAGAGTAGTGGTTAAGCGTGTCGACGTATAGCACGATGGTGCTCACGGCGACCTGAGTTCAATTCCCGGCTCAAGGTCCTTTGCTGACTCTTCCCCTCTCTCTGCTCCCAATACTTTTCTGTCTGTAACCTCCACTGTCCTATCCCAATTAAAGGTGAAAAAACCCTAACAATATATTATATATACAATTGAAGGCAGAATTATTAGCCTCCCCTTTGAATATTTGGTTCTTTTTAAATATTTCCCAAATGATGTTTAACAGAGCAAGGAAATTTTCACAGTATGTCTGATAATATTTCTTCTTCTGGAGAAAGTCTTATTTGTTTTATTTCGGCTAATAAAAGCAGTTTTTAGGTTTTTTAAAAACTATTTTAAGCTCAATATTATTAGCCCTTTTAAGCTCTGTTTTATTTTATTCAATTATTTATTTTTATTATTTTTTTGATAGTCTACAGAACAAACTATCCTTTTACAATAACTTGCCTAATTACCCTAACCTGCCTATAGCCTAATTACCCTAGTTAAGCCTTTAAATGTCACTTTAAGCTGTAAAGAAGTATCTTGATAAATATCTAGTCAAATATTATTTGCCATCATCATGGCAAAGATTAAATAAATCAGTTATTAGAAATGAGTTATTAAAATTATTGTTTAAAAATGTGTTGAAAAATCTGCTCTCAGTTGAACAGAAACTGGGGAAAGAAATAAACGGGGGGCTAATAATTCTGACTTCAACTGTACATAAAAAAACAACAACAGAAGTTGCAACCAAAGTGCTGTACTCAGATCTAAAAACAACATAAAAGCAAGAAACAAAAAAGAAAAAAAACACTAAATAAAAGCATAAAGAATACAAACATGTTTTAGGCAAGATTTCAAAACAGAAGAGTGTTCCCAGTCAGATCTCAGACCTTATGTTGTTGTGAGAATAAGGAAGAGAGAAGAAGCTAATTGGATTAACAAAAGGATCTTTGGGCATTGTATGGGACAAGAACATCACTGATATACTGAGCAAAATGTCCATATAAAGTTTTGTGAACAAAAAGCTACATTCTAAAATCAATCTGGAATTTGACCGCGAACCAATGGAGAGAAGCAAGCACAGGAGTAAAGTGCAGACATTTTTTAGTGATTGTCAATAGCTTGGCTGCTGCGTTTCTAATAATCCACAGTCAATTTATAGTCAAAATAGGCAAACAGAGGTATAAAGAGTTGCAATATTCCAACTTTGAGGTTGTAAATGCAGGACTAACAGTTTCAAGGTCTTATCTTAGAAAGCATCTCTTTGACTTTGGCAACAGATCTTAGCTGAAAGAAACTGCTTTTAAAAACAGCACTAATCTATCAAAAGTTAAATAGGAATAAATTCAATAACAAGATTTTTAACACAATTAAAAATATATTATTATAATTATTTTCAAATATATTATTAGTTTAAAATAATATTATTTACTACAGTTATATTTAAATACAGTTATACTTAATATTATAAATATGAGTTATATTTAAATACAAAGTTTATATAACATGAAAATGTAATAGATTCATATTTTAATAAATATATAATTACACAGTTATATTATTTTATAAGTATAGCATAATTGCACTAAGTAAATGTAAATATTAGTAATTCTAATCTTCATAAACATACTGTGCCTTGCTGTCATTTTGCTGCTTTTATTTATTATTTATTGTTTATTATATTATATTATATTATATTATATTATATTATATTATATTATATTTTGTTATTGTATATTATATTGTTAAAATATAATATATTAATTTATAATGTTTATTATAGTATATATTTTTATCTTAATACAAATAATAGCAAACTTTAAATGTCCCATCATGAGTGTTTATCAATAAACATATACAGTACTTAAACCCTGCGTTAAGGTTGGTGCTTTTATATTCTCCTAGGATAAGAAAGATAAAAAAAAGTATGTAATTTATGCGCTTTTCAGGCAGATGGCAAGGTAAGGTGAGGTACAGAAAAATATATATTATCGCTGTATATTTTGGAGACATGCTTTTATGCTGCCTTTTCTCACACGCTTTAAATAGGGAAGATATGTGCGCATTTCTCTCTCTCTCTTAGCCACGGGTGTTTGCTATTCGTGTCTGTTCTGAGGATGATAAAGTTTCACCGGTGTGTGCTAACTAGGCTTACGCAGTAACGTGATGGGATAAAGATGGAGGGTGTTTGCGGGACACGAACGCTGAATCCACTCTCCCACCCACTTGGACTGGGCGATTGATTGCAGAAGCGAAATCAAAACGCGCGCGGTGGAACAACAGAGGGCGCGAGACGCAGAGCTATACAGCGGTACGCGCATGCAGAGACGCCGGCGGAATGTTAACCAGCCCCGGTGCAGCAGCAGCAGCAGGAGCGCCGCGTCGAGATCTGGTGCTGCTCCACCGCGCGCATCCTCCTCTGCCGTGACCAAACGAACTGAGATTGACCAGGGAAACCCTCCTACGTTAGTTTTAAATCATCCCGGCCCACGAATTAAAACGCATGTTTGAGACTGAGAGCGCGGGATGGAGAGTGTAGACGGAGAAAGGGTTCCTCCTTTTGTTGTGTGACTGTAGTATTACGTTCAGTCAGTGCTGCATTGCGCTCGCGCATCCGCGTGGCTACGGGGCAGCCCGTGCTGGGACCAGAGAGAGAGAGAGTGAGCGTGTGCCTGTGCGTGTGTGTGCGATATATGCTCATTGTTCACAGGATGAGCAAAAAGCACTGCCGCATTCAGACAATGAAAACACTCCTCGAGTCAGAAACAGACCTGCTAAACAAGACAATAAGAATAAATTACAGGGTAAAGCACGTGTAGATATTAATAACACAGTAATCAAGGAACGAAATAACACTTTACGATATGCAAAAAAAAAATAATAATAATAATCTATCTATCTATCTATCTATCTATCTATCTATCTATCTATCTATCTATCTATCTATCTATCTATCTATCTATATATATATATATATATATATATATATATATATATATATATATATATATATATATATATATATCTGTCTATCTGTATATGTTTATTTTGCACCTTCATGTGTTTGCACATTTACGTTTCTGTTTTTATAGATTATTATCCTGTTCAAACACATTATTTGCTGCCCAAGGACCTTGACCAAATATAACAACCATGTTCAGTATAATTGTTCAACAAACTAAAAGCAACCAAACATTCTAAACCAAAATAGGTTTTGGTGAAGGCCAGTTATATACGTTATCGATGTCAGGTTTGTTGTAAGGCCCCAGTGACCCTGACATGTTGTGTTTCCTACTAAACAGCTTCTAATCACCGGGTACAGAGCTGGTATATTTAATGAAACAATATTTGTATAAAAAAATAATTTTCAATAATTGTTTTGGTTGTTTTATTACTTTATTTGCTTTATTTCTAATAGCTACACAATATATTCCTACACAATAATCAATTTATATAATAAATTCAAGCTTTTTTTAAAACGGTTTCAGGTAAATGTCTTTGTCAACAAGTACTGCTTTTGCTATATGTTTGATCCATATTAAGTTCAAGTAAGATGTTTTGTAAGACTGTAAGATGTTTTATTTGATGTTTTATTTGTTTTTTTAATGCCTGTCCATATTCAGGATATGGTCATTTCAATTTATTTAGTTCTGTTTTGTTTTTATTTTTCTTACAAGTGCGTTATGTGGCTTTTCTAGTTGTCTAGTTGACTGTGTTTTTAGCTTCTGAGAAATTTTGTTTTGTGGTCGTATGCAAACACACCCCCTGTATTTGCGCTTTTAGACTGGTTAAAAGGAAAGCGCGAGCTCCTTCGAGACACTCTCGGTCTCCCGTTTCATCTGAACGGTTGAGTTACGTAGCGTAGTGTTGCAGTGAACGGAGGGGGAAGAGAGAGGGAGAGGTTGAGACAGAGCGAGTGAGAGGGAGAGAGAGAGAGGGAGAGACTGCAGCATCATTTGAGGGACGTTCACATGCAGTGCAGTAGAACGTGCAGGTGAGGGGAGGAGGAGAATGCGGGACTTTTTCCTCAAACACTTCACACACATCCACCACGGACTCCGGAGGAATAACTAAAGGCTTTTGTTGCTACTTTATCCTGCTCTCCATCTTTCCATAAGTGGCTAATTTGCGTGCTCTGGGAAGTCGAACTGAAAAGCTTTTCTCTTTGTCAAGTTCACCGTAAAGGAATCTATAAGAGCTTGGCACGCGCGCGTAAGACTGCGGGGAAAGCTTTCCAATTTCCCTCGCGCTGGGTTTTAAGGTAAGAGAATATACCATATCGGAAAAAAAAGACTTTAAAAAGCACTTTGGCTTATTCCCAGCCAGTAGCGCAAGCTCTGGGATGCGAATGTGAGAGCTGAATTCACAGACAGATCTCTTTTGTGTTCTACTGCATTGCAGTTTAAAACAGTGAAAGCGCGAGAGGAGCCTGCGCTCCGCAGCATCTCAATGAGCCGGACAAAGTCGTTTAAACTGCTCAGATTTGACTCTCGTTTACTCCTAAATGGCACAGTGGATCATTATTGTCCGTAAAAGAGCTGTAAAGACTTATCGCCGATGCTGAGCTCTGCACAAAGTGGATGTTTTATTTTATCGTGTTGAAAACGTGACCGGAGAACTGAAAGACTGTGGGACAACATAAGATTTTGCCGAAGGAAGCCTTCATAAAAATTAATCAGTGGCGATTCTTTCTTGGACCAGAGGAAGCTGCAGATAGAGAGTGAAAGAGAGAGAGAGGAAGAGAGCGAGAGAGAAAGAGAGAGAGAGAGAGTCATGGGGAGCAGGAGCGTTGGCGCAGTGCACTCCGCGCGCTGCTACCTCGTGCTTATCCTGCAGCTGCTGACTCAGCTCCCGCACGCCGATTCAGCGCTGCGCTACCGCGTGGCGGAAGAGGGGCCGGCCGATGTGCACATTGGTAACGTGGCTTCAGACCTGGGGCTGTCCACCTCTGGGATTGGGACTGGTGATGTCACATTCGCTTTGGAATCTGGCTCTGAATTCTTCAAAATTGACAATGTCACCGGAGAGCTTACTACAGGCAGCAGGAGGATTGACAGAGAGAAGCTGCCACAGTGTCAGATGATTTTTGATGAGAATGAGTGCTTTTTAAACTTTGAGGTGTCAGTCATAGGTCCCCTGCAGAGTTGGGTGGATCTCTTTGATGGCCGAATTGTAGTCACAGACATCAATGACAACACACCCTCTTTCCCTTCACCAGTACTCACACTATCTGTTGAGGAGAATCGTCCAATCGGCACTCTCTATCTCCTTCCCACCGCCACAGACCGCGATTTTGGTCGCAATGGCATAGACCGCTATGAGCTTATCCAAGACAGTAGAGATGGAGGCTCATCATCCCGGCGACCCGCAAATGGTCCAACAAATGGAAACGGTGGTGACAGAAGGAGAGGGCCAGAAACAGGGACAGGGCCTGCCAGCAGGAGCAGTGTGTTTGAGCTGCAGGTGGCTGACACACCTGAAGGACAGAAACAGCCTCAGTTGATTGTAAAAGGGCCTCTGGATCGTGAAGCAAGGGATTCTTATGAACTTGTGCTGCGCGTTCGTGATGGCGGCAACCCGCCTCGTTCCTCACAAGCATTGTTACGTGTGTCTATCACAGATGTTAACGACAACAGTCCACGCTTTGAGAGAGCAGTGTATGAAGCAGAAATGGCAGAAAACGCCCCACCTGGCACACCTGTCCTGCAGGTGCGTGCCACAGACCGCGACGTTGGTGTCAATGGGCAGGTTGAGTATGTTTTCGGAGCAGCAACCGAATCAGTGCGGCGCCTCCTGAGGCTGGATGAAGCTTCAGGTTGGCTGAGTGTTCTGCATCGTATAGACCGTGAGGAAGTTTCACAGTTACGTTTTACAATCACAGCCCGTGACCGCGGGCAACCACCTCGTACTGACCGCACTACAGTCGTTCTTAACGTAAGGGATGAAAATGACAATGTACCCATAGTTGAAATTCGAAAAATTGGACGAATCCTCGTTCGGGACGGTGCTGCAATGGTTCCAGAGAATGTACTGGTTGACACACCGGTAGCCCTAGTGCAGGTGTCAGACCGTGATCAGGGAGAGAATGGTGCGGTGACCTGCACTGTGGTTGGGGATGTTCCATTCACACTGAAACCAGCGGGTGAGACAGCACTAGCGCCTCCACCTGCCACAGATGATGCTTTCGAACGAAATAAAAAGAAATATTTTCTCCACACCTCAGCGCTTTTGGATTATGAAGCTACTCGAGAATATAGTGTTACTATTGTGGCAGTGGACTCAGGTAGCCCGAGCCTTTCTAGTAACAGTTCCCTTCTAGTGCGTGTGGTAGACATAAATGACCATGCTCCCACTTTCGCCCAAAGCTTAGTGGAAGTGCATTTTGCAGAAAATAATGCCCCGGGAGAGCGAGTGGTCACTGTAGTGGCTGCTGATGCAGACAGTGGCAAGAATGCAGAGATTGCATACTCACTCGACCCATCAGTTAATGGAGCTTTTTACATCGATGCCGATAACGGTGATATTCGTGCCACTGGGGCATTAGATAGGGAGCTGAGGGAACGCTATGAATTTCGTGTGATAGCTCGAGATAAGGGGACACCATCTCTGCAGGGCTCTGCTACTGTTGTAGTCCAGGTCACGGACAGGAACGACAATGCCCCCAAATTTGTCCAGGAAGTCTTCACATTCTATGTCAAAGAGAACCTGCTTACCAATAGCCCTGTAGGCATGGTGACTGTTACCGATGCAGATGAAGGAGAGAATGCAGAGTTGAGTCTTTTCGTGGAGCATGATGAAGAGGAGGGTGGAGAGGAGGGCAAAGAAGGGAAGCAAGAAGTTTTCTCAATTGAAAACAACACTGGAACCATTTTCTCCTCTGCATCCTTTGACCGCGAACGACGTAGCACATATTCATTCCGTGTGCGTGCTGTCGATGGTGGAGAACCGCCACGGTCTGCCACCGCCACCGTCTCCCTGTTTGTCACTGATGAAAATGACAATGCGCCATCCATCACATCACCCGCTAATGAATCATACACCCTTCTGCCACCCGCTAGTGGGGCCCGGACTGTGGTCCGCACAGTCTCAGCCTCGGATGGAGACACAGGGTCTAATGCTGACCTGCGCTATGCTCTGGTAGGCGGAAACCCTTTTCGCCTGTTTGAGATTGGCTCCAGTAGTGGGGTCATAACCTTGGCAGAGCCCCTGGAGAGAAGACACAGGGGTCTGCACCGCTTGGTGGTCCGGGTCAATGACAGCGGCATGCCTTCCCTTTGTGCCACAGCACTCGTGCATGTCTTCATCAATGAGAGCTTGGCCAATGCTACGCTAGTGGATGCACAGGTGAGACACAACACCACACCATGCTGTTTGAATAAAAACAAACAAAGAGTAATTCGATATACAGAAACAACAACAGTTTGTGCAGATTAACAACAAGCTTGTGTCATTTTATTTGATGAGAGGGGTTGGAGCAGAGAAGTGCAAGCAGAAATGTACTGATAACTTTTCACAACTAGGAAGTCCTTGCACAAAAGAGCAAATTAAAAAAAAAAAAGATATTGCTGTTTATAAATATTCATGCATTAAATTGCTGTTGACCCATATTGGATATTGGATAGAAGGAAGAACATGCAAATACAAAGATGAAAGATACACAAACACAGTGGCATCCACATACACAGTCACACTTGCCTGCGCAGAATAACTATGATTGAATATCCAAGCCTTGACATGATAATTGAGAAGTCTGGGCCTTGCAGTGGGGATGAATGTGTATGCGTGCGTGTGTGGTTCAGCAGACAGTGCTATAAAATGAGGATGCAGTTATCAAAGGGCAGACACACCATTTATGACTTTCCATATTTTTGCTTTTTCTCTCCCTCTGTATGCCTCTCTCTCACTCACTCAGGTGGCCCGCAGCCTTGCAATCCCCCTCTATATGGATATTGCAGGTGACCCAGACAGCGAGAGAGCTCTTGGTAAACAACGCCTGAGCGTTGCCATCGGTGTCTTGGCTGGTGCTGCTGCCGTTATTCTGGTGATCCTTCTGGTTGTGACAGCTCGACAGTGTGGGGCGCAGGGTAAGAACGGCTATGAGGCTGGCAAGAAGGAGCCAGAAGAGGACTTTTTCGGTCCACAGCCTCCCCCTCTACAAGCCCAGGGCTCCCAAAATGAGCGTGGGCGCAAACCACGCAGAGACAAGCGTAATAATGGCACTGCCAAATCTGAGCGTTCTTTATACAGTGGAATTATGACGGTGAACGGCTGCAGACGTGGGGGAGGTGATGAAGAAGAGGAGGATGAGGAGAGCAGCAGTGCCAGTGAGAGGATTGCTGCCCGTTATTGCGCAGCAGCTAATGGAGACCCTAGTAGTCCAAGACTAGGCTCAAGGCGCCACCAGTCAAGCCCAGATCTGGCCCGCCACTACAAGTCCAGCTCACCCTTGCCTGCAGTGCATCTTCAGCCCAACTCACCACCCGTGGAAGGCAAGAAGCACCAGGCTGTGCAGGAACTGCCCCCCACTAACACCTTCACTGGCAATGGCACCGGTAACGCAGACGCTATGTCACTCAGCTCAGACCAGTGCTCCGATTACGGCTGTCAAACCATCAAGTACAGCAAACAGGTAAGAACATAAAATAATCTATGACTCAATTTTATTACCTCACCTTCAACATGTATCTGCAGGTCACATTTATTAAGTATCCTAAAATGGCACAAGATTTAGTTTGGCTAGGGTAACATTTACCAAAAATTCTAAAAGTCTTGTCAGGACAAAAGCCTCAGGCTTGAACTAGATTTGGATCCTGAAACTAACCTGAATTCAGTCAGTCCTGTGGGATATTCCTGTATTATTATAGAAAATGCTGATAGCCATTGGATTACCCCACACATTTTCTTTGAGTACACTGTAATTAGATCTTTCAAGAAAAAAAGATAGCATATGCTGTATGTTTCCTTCTCAGAGAAAAAAAGTGACAGAGTTTAGTCAATCTGTGAGATAATCAGTGGGTGTGAGAGTAATAACTCACATTTGTTATATATATATGGAGTTGTGAGAAGTAAATGCACATTTTAAGACATAAGACGACATTCGGGATGTTTAAGTCACAACATAATTAACAATAAAAATAATTGTGAGAAATTAGTTTCATTGAGCATATTGCATTGTAATATCTGATATTGCACTTTGGTACAGCATTTGGGCTCAATCCCAATTGTATTTCTTTAAAAAGCCCATTCCCAGCCACTAGATTTTTCTGACAGGGTATTCCAGTGTCATCGAGTGTCAAAATGTTTTGGGACTACTATACAGATTTATTATTATGGATTATAGATAGCGAAATTTAGCGTTTTTTATTTTAGCATTTTTATTAAAGCATGACGGTAAAATACAAACACTGTTATGAATGTATTAAGACATATGCTTGTTTGTTGTTAAAAATTGTAATAATGTTTGTGTAATAATGTTAATTGTGGCTGGTGTATTCTGGGAATTTATTTTACCCCGTGGTTTTGATTGTGGTGCTGAAAAATCTCTGTTCAAAGGGGTATGTAGCCCTTCCCCTTAGCCCTACGCCTTCGCCTTCAAGCTAAAGAGAAATAGGTAAGGGAAAGGGCTAAGGGGTAGAATTGGGATTGGGCCTTGGTCTATATTCAGGCAATGATCTTTGTGTTGTTTTGTAATTCTGTGGTGTATTACAGCTGTTTTGCTCCTTGTTGTACTTAAGCACAAATGTAGCAACTTGTCTTATCTTTCTCTACCGTTGTTGTGCCACTGCATGTGGATTGCTTAAGGTTATATGGTGCTAACTGCTTGCTCTCCTTTCCAGGAGTAGCTACTGAAAATAGATTGTCGAAGAGTGGAGAAGTGTAACCCATTTTCGCTCACACCACCATAGATCTCTTTCCACTTGCTCTCTCTCTCTCTCTCTCCTTCTAACTTGCTTTCTATCATTCTTTCCTTGTATTTTTTACTCCTTTACACATTCTTTCTTTTTTCTGACACATGTTTGGAAGTGTTAAATATAGAGCGGAACATATACCTGCATTGAGCGGAGACTAGCCAGTGTGTTTGACAGCATGTGTGTGAAAAGCTTGAGAGAGAAACCACGCAGGCCAGCAGAGTTGTCTGTTTTATCTGTCATCTTTACAGTTTTATCCAGGTCATGTATTTAATGCAGCATATCCAAACTGCTGGCTTAGCACTTAACGGAAGCATTAAAAAAAGATTACCTGGACGCCCTTTGACAGGTGCTTTGGACTAAGCCCGAACCAAAGGGTGGCCTCGTGCTATAGAGAGACATGGTTAAATTGAACACTGGCATCGCATTACATTTCCTGACAGGTGTTGGGAGCTTAAACCAAATCCGCGGAGGTCTACATGCAAGATATTGAGTCCTAAATGACATGTCATTTTTGGTCTTTTTAGCATGACTGACAGTCGGATTGTAATTCCCTGTAGCCAGTGCCTAAAAAACAGCTGATGCAGTGGTTAGGGAGATGTGCGCCACGCAAGGCCTAATCAATCCATCCACGCTGGTGTGATCCTGACCGCAGTGGGTGGGTTAATCCAATACCGAGTCAATCCTCTTAATCTGCTAACATTTTTTTTTCCTCCCTGAAAATGCTTAATGGAGAATTTTGGTATTTGTGTGCTTCTGCGTGTGCGCTCATGAGTATGAGAGAGCATTAATGCTTACTGGAGAGTTTGTTGGACCCTTTCTGACGGTTTAATCAATTATTGATCACACTGTAATTAACTCCTCTACTGCGGAGCTTTGTGACCTAGCCTAACTCGAGCTCGGTGCAGACGGAGAGTGTATGCGTGCCTTTGGCTGTTGCTTCCATGATGGGATGGTATAGCATGATGGAAAGCCAATACCTTACCACTGTCTGAAATTGCAAGCAGGGTTATTATAGTTAATGAAAACGAACGAAAAAAACGAAAACTAGAATTGAAAAAACATTTTATTTAACTTAAATAAAAATAAAAAAGGAGAGTTTTTTAAAACATTGGAACTAACTGAAACTGTATTGTGTTCATACAAAACTAACTGAAACTAACTAAAATTAGAGCAAAAGCGTCCTTAGTTTTCATCTTTGTAAATGTATTTAATACATACTGTAAGCCTTTTAGGAGTAAATCTATTTACTTCGCCCTACTAGATGTTTGACCCGTTCTGCTGTAATCATGCTGCTATTGGCCAGATCTAGCCAGTCTTCTTTCATTCATCCTCGCTGTTGCTCCCACAACTAAAACAATGGCTGGACATGACAGCAGCACGGTGACACCATTAAATACGAACCGAGTTGACACTTAAATGTATTAATTTAACACATTTGTGCCCAATAATGGGTTTTATTTCTGTATTAGTGATTGCAATCCCAAATGAATCATTCTTTTTAACTGCATCTTCTAAGTGAACCGGTTGAACTAATTCACCAAATTTTGAAACGTCCAATAATGAAGACAAATGATGTTGACATAAGGTTGATTGTAGGTTGTTTTGGAAAGTTACCAGAATCCAACGTCTAATAGATGTCATAGTGGTATCGTCCACACAACGTCAAGGTTGAAGATGATGAGACGTTTATATTTAGTTCATTTTAGGTTAGACATTTGACATTAACGTCGGCCTGATGTTGGGTTCTGACATCAACCGATTTTCATTTTCAAACAAAATCCAACATACCCACGACGCTGGGGTAAGTTGGATACAATGTCAATATGACGTTATGTTGACGTCCTGTGCCTGCAGGGTTGTTTTAAAAAATGTAGCCTTATTTCTTTGATTGAGTTATACAATATTTATTCAGATGATTTTGAATCTTGCACCTAACAAATATCCTTGTTAACAAGAAAAACAACAAGCAAAAAAACAAAAACTTATAAAAAAATAAAACTAAGTAATTACAAAATATTAAAGCTAATCAAAACTAACTGAATTTGAAAACAAAAAATCTAAATGAAATAATAAAATATGGGCGTCACGGTGGCACAGTGGGTGTCATGATCGCCTCACAGCAAGAAGGTCGCTGGTTCGAGCCTCGGCTGGGTCAGTTGGCATTTCTGTGTGGAGTTTGCATGTTCTTCCCATATTTGCGTGGGTTTCCTACCTCCGTGGGTGTGAATGAATGTTTCCATGTGATGGGTTGCAGCTGGAAGGGCATCCGCTGCATAAACATATGCTGTATAAGTTGGCGGTTCATTCCGCTGTGGCGAACCCATAATAATAAAGGGACTAAGCCGAAAAGAAAATGAATGAATGAATGATTGATTGAAATAACAACTAAAGCTAATGAAAAATCTAAAAGTATTATAACCTTGTTTGCATGTCGGCCCGGTGCGCGGACGCATTCATAAAACTGATGAAAATGTAAATCCTGTTGACCTATATCTGTCTCTCTCCAACCCATCCTCTAGAAATGCACAACTCAGCATGTTCCTAAGTGAAACTCCGAACTCTCTCTCTCTTTTTATTTTGCTGTAGCACACTTTTTCTATAGCACCTCCCACTTCCGCCCGCTAATGTCGACACCTATCGACCGGTTGTATCCTGTCCCCCGCAGCGGCACACTGTCCTATCTTTTGAATAGACACCGTGGCAATCAATATACTAGGCTTGTTAACGTTCCGACGCACACTTCCAGACACCCCACTCAGGTGTGCGGGGTTAACGGTCAGACAGGTGGGCATTAGGTGAGTCTGTGTAACTCAACACACACATTCGGGATCAGACAACAGGTCAGATGGATAGCCGATATACTTGACACTCACACTTGCATGCTCACGGGGGCCATGCGTACGCTTGTGAGGGCCGACTCTAGAGATGGATATTATAAATTAATGGAGGCCGCTAGTGATGGAGGGCCCAGGAGACAGTGGGAGACACATGGAGGGAAAGGAGAGAGAGAAATGAGGGGAGATCGCTAATGCTCACCTCACTTTTGCAGGGCTGTATTGATTTTCATTGGGAAAGCATTATGAAAGCTTTTACATGGACGTGCACTGCAATGGTTATAAAGGATTGTGAATGATGGTGGAAGTGTGTGTGTGTGCGTGTGTTTGACCTAGCAATGTTATTGGGAGGAATAATGTCTTGAAGTTTGCTAAATCCGAAGAGGAAAAAATCTAATTTGAGGGACATTGTGAAAAGGAAAAAATGGTTCATTAAGAGACTGAATGATGTTGTTATCCAACTCTAAAAATGGAAACGCTTATTTTAAGGCTGATTTAGAGTTATTAATTAGAATTAATAATGTTAATTTAAGGCCAGCATAAGTCAATCAGCAGTCCTAATTTAGATATTCAATATGGCCTCTCTTTGTTTCTGCATCATTGTTTGCTAATTGCCTTTCGGATCACATTTTATGTCAGACGTTCAATTATAAGTCATTTTGTGCAAATGCAAATACACTTGCAGTAAATAACTTCAGTGCTGTGTACTTCCCATTAAATTGTCTCGGACATCTGTGAAACGTGAGGCTATAAAAATGACAGAGGATGGTTTTCAGTGGCCAAGTGTAACACGCTGAAAAATGAGAGGTTAATAATTTATAGATGACACATTAGGTTAGTAACACTGATGGCTATGGCCAGATGGGAGGTGCTCTCATGTGACCATCACATATCTTTGCAACAACAGGCATTAGTGCTGGGTTAACTCATTGTTTACCATATATTCCGTCAGTCAAACTGAACAATGATTGAAAATGACAATGGTAATGCATGTAAAGCAGCCATGTTAACACAATATGTGCATCCTAAATCACTTATTAATGGCATTTTTGTAGTATAAATAGTATTAGTTATGCATTTTAAATTAAAATTCTAAAAAATAAAAAACCTTAGCAAGAAGGTTACTGGTTTGAGTCTCGGCTGGGTCAGTTGCCATTTTTGTGTGGAGTTTGTATGTTCTCCCTGTGTTCGCGTTGGTTTACTCCACAGTTCAAAGGCATGTAATATAGGTGAATAGAATAAAATTGGTCGTAGTGTGTGTGTGAATAAGTGCGTTTGGATGTTTCCTAGTACTGGGTTGCAGCTGGAAGGACATCCGCTGTATAAAACATATGCTGTATTGTTGGTGGTTGGCGGTTCATTCCGCTGTGGCGACCCCTGATGAATAAAGGGACTAAACCGAAGGAAAATGAATGAATGAATAAATACCTGGACAATGCACTTACTGTGTGTCAAAGGTCGCTCTGGCCACCCTGGCGACAACAATGTCTGCCTTCAGCTTTGGCAGCAAGAGCGTCAAAATTGGCTACATTGATCTCGTATTTAAATGGGCCGTTGCAGCATATCATATCAGTTACATTCCTGCATAAACATGCTTTCTTGCATGAAAATGTTGCACACTTTTTATCGAATTCATTTACAATGGAAGATCAAGTTGCATGTGGTGTGGCTTTGCTCTACTTAATTATCCAATGTGTCTATATGTCAGAAATATTCTGAAGCATCAATACTGTTTTGCATTGTCGCATGCGATTCATGCTTTTTTAAAGAAAAATATATACGTTTTTGTTTTTTTTTTCCTGTAAGAAAACTTTGTAAAACATTGGAATTCCATTGACTGCAATACTAAAACCCTTGGGAACAATTGTGGTCGGAACCAAAGTTCACAGTATCTGTGTTCTCTGGACTCTCAAGCGTTGGACTTCTACATTCTATGCGAACCACGTCCTAGCTCCTTTCCATAAAGTTGACTTGATTTCAACTTTCCTCGACAGCCACACTTTCGAAGACGCGCCATGCTGCTCCTCGCCATTTATTTACCCCACCGGCTTCCATTGAAAATGAATGACTTCTAGTTTCTTTGACGCTCTCGCCACTTTCAGTGTGAACGTACAGTTATTTAGCTGTAAAAAAAGAAATTTTGAACACTTCATACACTCAATGCTTTGCTCACATAGTGGATGGGAGGGAGCTATCGGGTGCTAAGGTTGAATTATTTTATTTATTTTGGATTTTGCAAGCAATATTCACCAACTTAATTGATAATGCCACTTCTCAATGTTGAATCTGATTGTACTCACAGTTTGGTCATTTATTTCACCAATCTGGCAACCATTAAATGTCGACTGGGAAACAGTTTGAATGTCTATTAGTAAAAAAAGTTAGTGTTCCTTTTGGCACGACTAAACTCATAAACTAAACGGTTGAGTACTGAGCATAGAGTACTGTGTATATTGTGTAATTTGGGACACAACTAAGCTCAAATGTTCTTTGTTATTTACCAAAAATGGAGATATTTTTGGAGTTATTGAAGAGTTGTTCATGCAGAGACTGTGAATTGCTGGTCGCAACTCAACTGGACATTTTCAATTGAAACAAGATATTCAGCAAGAAACAACACAGCAGGCACACAACATTATAAGACGTTAATACTAGGTTGGATTTAAGTCATGGCTTCAAGTGAACAAAATTTAATATCTAGCCTGCGTCTAAGGACAACATTATGTTAATGTCCAATAATGACATCAAATAACGTTGATATTTGGTTGATTTTAGGTTGTGTTCAAAAGTGACCAAAATCTAATGTCTAATAGATGTCATAGTGGTAACGTCCACACAACGGCAAGATGTAACATAATTAGACGTTGATTTTTAGTTGATTTTAGGTTGACATGGACGCCAGCCTGACATTGGGTTCTGACGTCAACCCGATTTTCATTTCTATACAAAATCTAACGTCCCGACGACGTTGGGATACAAGGTCAATATGACGTCATGTTGATGTCCTGTGCCTGCAGGGAATGTACTGTAGAGGCGAATCAATTTGATCATGAAAAGTAAGCATTTTGTACTTGAATATATTCATGCTGAATGCAAATTTGCTAAAATAATGCGTAAATAGTTGTTTCACTATTGATTAAAGTTTTCTGCTAGGCTGTTTAGGGATGTCAGCGTAAAATAAAAAGTCATTTTAGTGTTCTTTTAATACAGAATAACAATCGCTCATTCATTATAAGGAGCCACAAATATTCATTAACAAAGCAGAGGGAGTAAACTGAGATTTTATATGTTCAAATAAAGACATGTGGACACTTAACATCAGATTACCTCCCACAATCCTGCTGTGATTCTATAGAGAGCTAATTGTAAATCAAAAGTGTTACAAAACGAGGAAAAATATGTTTCATTCAAGTAGGTCATATGAAACGAAATGCTGGCAAAACACAGTTTTATTAAAACATTGTCCTTCAGTGGCTGACACAAAGGTATTGTTTGCCACATCGTATAAATCTGAAATGAGTCAGAGAGTCAAGGCTGTCAGAGTTTCTAATGCGCAGACCTGCTCGCCCGACTGTTTCAACCTCAAAATGAGACACGACAGGAATTCAGGGTATTCCTTACCCACATACTCCCAGGCAAGCAGCAACAGACCCAAAAAGCGCACACACACACACATACACGCACACACACACACACACACACACACACACACACACACACACACACACACACACACACACACACACACATTAAGCTGAGATGCAAAGGTACACGTGGAGATGAAAAGTTCCCATCCTCTTACATCAGTTTCTAGCACAAGATCTAGGCCATGACTCTTAACCATTTCTTCATCTGTGTCCAGGCTCAGAACAGAGTGTTCAGTTTGTGCTTGAGACAGATTTAAGATTTAAGTCATAGTTTACAATTTATATATATATACACACACACACACACACACACACACACACACACACACACACACACATACACACACACACACATATATATATATTTCTAATTTACAATAAAATGTCACCATTTAAAGAAGTGTTTCTCAACCACGTTCCTAGAGGAACACCAACACTGCATGTTTTGGATGTCTCCTTTGTCTTTCACACCCATTACAGGTCTTTCAGTCTCTGCTAATGAGCTGATGATCTGAATCAGGTGTGTTTGGTTAAGGAGACAGGAAAAAATGCAGAGCTGGTGGTCCTCCAGGAACGTGGTTGATGAACACTGATTTAAAGAACTTTATTTTCTTTTTCTATTTGTCAGAATTATTCGCCCCCCTGTTTATTTTTCCCCCAATTTCTGTTTAACAAAGAGAAGATTTTTTTTAACATTTCTAAATATAATAGTTTTAATAACTTATTTCTAATAACGGATTTATTTTATCTTTGCCATGATGACAGTAAAAATTATTTGACTAGATATTTTTCAAGACACTTCTATACAGCTTAAAGTGACATTTAAATGCTGAACTAGGTTAATTAGGTTAGCTTGGCAGGTTAGGGTAATCTGGCAAGTCATTGTATAACAATGGTTTGTTCTGTGTAGACTATCGAAAAAATAAAGTTTAAAAGGGCTAATAAAATTGAGCTTAAAATGTTTTGTAAAATAAAATTCAAATTTTTTTTATTCCACCGGGAATAAAACAAAGAAAAAATATTATTACTGTGAAAATTTCCTTGCTCTGTTTAAAAGTTGAAAGGGGTCTAATAATTCTGACGTCAAGTGTTTATTTATATCTATTTTAGACAGCACAATACCTATGTTTATGTCAATATTTGGGGGATATATTTTGGCCCTGAAAACCAACTGAATTTTCTAAATGAATAAATAAATGAATGAATAAATGAATACATGAAGGGGGGTGGGTAGCGGGATCGATCAGTCGGTCAGTCAGTCGACAGTGGTCTCTGGTGATTTACGAGAGAACAGCAAGCACAAATGGCAACTGCTAGCAAAATTTAGGATTGGAAAAGCATACACAGCGGTCTCTGGTGGGTTCACACACACACAAAAAAATTATAATAAATAAATAAAAAAACTGCATTTTTTGCTGGGATGTATTTGGCGCTCTTCAGAAATGTATATAGGGTAACGTATCAATAATGAGCCTGGGATGAATCTCTTAATAATGGGCAGTTAATAAGCCACATTTAAATAAACATATAAAAACTAAATAAATAGACAAATAAATAAACAAAGCCACATTTAAATAAATAATTAAATAAAAAATCTAATAAATAAACAAATAAATTAACAAAGCCACATTTAAATAAATAAATAACAAATAAAAAACAAATAAATTAACAAAGCCACATTTAAATAAATAAATAAAAATGAATAAATAAATGAATAAATAAGCAAAGCCACATTTAAATAAATAAATAAACAGAAAAAACAAAAATAAACAAACGAATAAATAAACAAAGCCACATTTAAATAAATAAACAAATAAAAAATGAAGAAATAAACAAATACATAAACATAGCCACATTTAAATAATAAATAAATAATCGAATAAATACAAACAAACAAACAAACAAATAAATAAATAAATAAAGCCACATTTAAATAAACATATACATAAATAAATAAATAAATAAATAAATAAATAAATAAATAAATAAATAAATAAATAAATAAATAAATAAAGCCACATTTAAATAAATAAATAAATAAATAAATAAATAAATAAATAAATAAATAAATAAATAAATAAATAAATAAATAAATAAATAAATAAAACTCTAAATGGCAATATATTTATTTGAAATTTGGAAGAAATATTTTAGACCGTTAGACATATACAGTACAGTATTAACATTCTTAGTATTAAACAGTGTTAACAAGGTCAAGTCCAACTTACTTTGTTCCATAGCTGTATGTGTATATATGACAACATGCAATGTATTGTTTTAGAACAACACAATCTTACATAGATTACAGTTGTTTACGCAGCACTTCATTTTCTGTTCAAAAATAAGTTGTAGTATTGCATTTATGTCATGGATTCAGCCAACTAATCTCATATAGTGTATATATAGGATGCGTTTGAGTAAGCATATTAATCTGTCTGCAAAGTGGTTCAGTTTACCAGCATTCAGTTCTTCCAGCTCAAGCGGGTCAATCCCCAAAGTACTGTGATTGGATTATTTAAATCAATTCCTCTTACGTTTCCCTTTTTCAAAACGCTGCTACTGCATTGTTAATATCTTTCAGCGTGGCTTCTTTCACGTCGCGTTTCGTCAACAGCATTATAATGAATCATTTAATCAAGTTTTCATATGATAAAATAATATTTGTCTCTAAATGTATTGAATAGAAGAACGCTCGCTGGGAATCCTTTCTAAAGAGACGCTAATGGAAATGCAGGGATCAGAATTATTCTTCATCATCTTCCTATGATTCACCATACAGCTCTGCAGCCAAAATATCATCTGGCCAAATGCTGGATGGCTATTATTAGAGATATTCCTGTGCTGGCTGCATTCTAAAGGCATCAGTTGCACACAAAATCTCTCTCACACACACAGACCCACAATTAAACACACACACACACCCTGCACAGACAATTAAACAAACAGCCACACAAAAATAACACACCTCTTTGTTAGGCCTATGCATTGTGTCTTAAACACACTGCTGGCATTGAGTAGAAAAGCTCCAGCATTTAGAGTCCCAGTGTCGTTTCCTATTCAGCTCTTACTGAATTGCATTCATATTTGAGCCGGCATTAACTCGGCTCTCCGATTCCCCCGATTCCCCGTACTGAAGGTTCTCGAGGGGTGATCCTTTTGTTGTGGTCTGACTGCAGCTCTGTGGTTCTACGGTTACAGTTCAGGGTTACCCCAGTGTCATGAACCAGCCTGAGTATTCATCTTTTATTCAAACACCCCAGGCTGCTTCTGTCACTGCCTGTCAGAGAACGAGAGAGAGAGAGATGCATAGTTAAACCCCTGAGTAATGAAAGAAAAAAAAAGAGTCAAGTTAATAAATATATAATAGGTAATAAATAAATACTGGGAAACAAGAGAGAGCGACTATTTTTGGCAACTGAACAGATTGTAAGAAGCATTAGTATAATGTGCATAAATGAAGAAGAGCTGTGAGAATATAGATGTATCTGTTTATGTATTTACCTACGTATTAGTCTTTTGTAGAATGATTCTTGAATTTTTTTCAAAGTTTCAGTGGTTTATAAAACTTACGAAACAAAAGAACATGTAATTACTAGAAAGCTCAAACCAAAAACATAGTCAAAGATGACTGATATGGTACAGATTCATAACATTTTTATTTATAGATGTCAATTAATAAATGATTAATTCAATGACTCTCTTTACTCATAAAACATGGTGATTTTTGATGTTGTTGCTGAATGAATCAGCATTTTTGAATGGAACAGTTGAATGAATTATTCAATAAATACATTTTTCAGCAGATTACTTACTTTTTCATAGATGACCAAATCAAAAGATTTGAATGAATGTGTTAATGAACGTTTCAACCGTTTTATGTTTCATTCGTGAACAAAAATGAATTTATTGTTTAATGAACTGGTTAAATTAATGATTCAATGACTCTTTGATCATTAAACATGGTGATTTTTGAAGTTGTTGCTGAATGAATCAGCATTTTTAAATGGGACAGTTGAATGAATTATTCAGTAAATTACTCCTTCATTTGATTACTTACTTTTTCATAGCTGATTGAATCAAAAGGTTTGAATATATCTGTTAATGAATGTTTCAACCATCATATATTTTATTCATGAACAGTTATTCATTCATTTTTTTTTTGGGCTTAGTCCCTTTATTAATCTAGGGTCACCACAGCGGAATGAACCAAAAACTTATTCAGCAGATACCCTTGCAGCCGCAACGCAGTGCTGGGAAACACCCATACACACTCTCATTCAGTTACACACGCCTACACTACGGCCAATTTAGCTTTTTCAATTTACCTATAGTGAATGTAATTGGAGGCGAGGCAGTGGCGCAGTAGGTAGTGCTGTCACCTCACAGCAAGAAGGTCGCTGGGTCGCTGGTTCGAACCTCGGCTCAGTTGGTGTTTCTGTGTGGAGTTTGCATGTTCTCCCGTGGGTTTCCTTCGGGTGCTCGATTTTAATTGGGTAGACTAAATTGTCCGTAGTGTATGAGTGTGTGTGTGAATGTGTGTGTGGATGTTTCCTAGAGATGGGTTGCGGCTGGAAGGGCATCCGCTGTGTAAAAACTTGCTGCATAAGTCGGCGGTTCATTCCGCTGTGGCGACCCCGAATTAATAAAGGGACTAAGCCGACAAGAAAATGAATGAATGAATGTAATTCGACTGTGGGGGAAACCGGTGCACCCAGAGTAAACCCACGCCAACACAGTAAGAACATGCAAGCTCTACACAGAAATGCCAAC
The DNA here is from genome assembly GCF_052040795.2 of Danio rerio. Classification (NCBI taxonomy): domain Eukaryota; kingdom Metazoa; phylum Chordata; class Actinopteri; order Cypriniformes; family Danionidae; genus Danio; species Danio rerio. The sequence goes on from NC_141021.1 coordinate 16,520,436, forward strand.
TGACCCAGCCGGGGCTTAAACCAGCAACCTTTTTGTTATGAGGTGGCAGTGCTAACCACTGAGTCACCGTGCCTCCCTCACTTTTTTCATTCTTGAACAAATAATATGCAATTTTAATGAATTTGTTATGTGAATGACTTAGTGACTCTCTTCGCTTATAAAAATAGTCACTTTTTGTTGTTGTTGAATGAATGAATCAGCATTTTTGAACGGGACAGTTGAATGAATATTACAGCAAATTATTTATTCAGCAGATTAGTTACATTTTCATAGCTGAGCAAATCAAAAGTTTTGATTCTTCTGTTGAATAAACGCTTCAAGAAATCACACGTTTAAGTCCTGAAAAAGTATGTGTTTTTGAACAAATTTGTTAATCAAACTATCCATTGATGAACTCCTGATGGCAATCAAATTTGGCTTCCTGAACGAATAATAAGCACTTGTTTCATTTCTGTGTTTATCAGTGTTTGAACAGGGTATATACAGAAGTCATAAACAAAATTTCAAAAGCTTTTTAAGACTTTTTAAAGATCCTCTCAGAAGATTCAAGACCTCATCGCCACTTCAATCAGTATCAAGCCTTTCAATTAATAAATAGTTGTTAATAAACAGTTCAATAAATGATAAAGGAGCACAACAATGCAACAGAACTCAGATAAGCTCGGAAGAAACAAAGCTTGAGAGAATAAATTACCCGGTTGTTTTCAGCGAAAGGCCACTGTTTAAACTCGTCTGTTTAAACTGTTTAAAATGTTTGAAATACAGTACTCAAAAAATATGTCAGCCTAACAAATAAGATGTATTCTGATTGCATATAATTTTTTATTTATTTAACATAATTGAACTAATAAACTTATTGTGATTGATATTTTTGTTTAAACATAAATGAAACAAATAAGAACAAAGTTTATGTAATAATATCAATAAATCCAATATGTTTAAAATACTTTTAATGCCCATAAATAAGAAATCATTTTCATAGAATAAACCTAATTTGATTTAGCTTTTAAATATAGACATATTTACCATGAATCACATTATTTAACTGATTAAATCTATTAGTATTAATTTTAATAGATTTAGATTTAATACTAAGGAATCTGAAAACATAAAAAACTGTTAAAAGTCAAATCAAAAGGTTACAGACAGTCAATGATGAAAGTCATGTGATTCATTTTTAAGTGTAACTAATGTGAGACTAGATTAAATGCATCAAATATTTGTGAAATAATTGTAGCTGTTAAACATTAGTTTCATTCACTGCAAGCACATGTATAATGTCTCTAAATTGCTCTGCGTGAGTTGCCTCTTCTTTGTCTAAAATAATTTGTGAAGACTGCAGAGGTCACGTTGAAAATCCATATGCACCCTACATCAGTATGCATAACAAAGAATAAAGGGCGCAGTCTTTAATTAGCATTTAAAGTGTGCTGTTTGGACTTGCACACTTAATTATAAGACTGCAATTAGGGATTATACCTTGGCTCAACTTTTTCTCAGAGAAAGAGAGCTCGGGGAGGGAAAGAAGATAAATACAGTGTTTTTTCCATCCTGCTTTCATCATATTGTTAAACCTGATCATTACATACAGTATGAACATGACCACCTGAGGGACTTGTTCATGTATGTACGTTTGGAAAGTGTGTCAATCAAATCAAATAAGCTTTTTATTTATTTATTTTTTGATTACTCACATTGTACACGGTCCATTTGTGAAAAGTGTGATGATAGGGTGGCAGAATAATGGCTGAAGATTGATGGGGGTTTCAAAATACTTTCTTAGAAGTGGTCAGACAGACCACTGTGGTATTATTCCTCGCTGTATTTTTTGTTTGGTTAGTTTTTTGTATGTTTTACCCCTTAAATGAACAGTTCACCCCAAATTGAAAATTCAGAGTGTGTTATTTGAGATGCATAAGACATTGGTGACGTTATTTTGAATCAAATATTTCTCCCTAATCAAAGTTTTTCGTTGATGTTCAAAACATTCTTGATAAGACCAATAGAAAATCTATACGAATTGAGTTGTTTAACCCAAATCTTCTAAAGAAACATGATCACTTTTTTAAGATTAGCAGATTTTACCAACACAATCTCATGGCAATTCATAACTTTTTGATTTAGTGGGTAGTTTATATGAATTCGAACAATCTCATTTGTACAATTTAGTACAATTGCTTATCCCCCAATGACAGTTGGGTTTAGGGGCAGGGTTGGATGCACACATCCTTTTTAAAACTGTACAACGGAACTATCCAATAAACTGACAATCGGTAAAATAGTTACGTTTTCCTCATGAGATCCGGCTGGATTTTACAAAAACATTGGTCTACAGACAGTTAACTTGTTTATTTGAATTTTCTTGTCAAAATAAAAGACAGATAAAATGAAAGATATCAATTTTATTGTATTGTGCATTAGCTTGCATAATCCAAAAGAAAATCTGCTTAACTGCAGGTCAAAAGCTGTAAGTTTGCGATGAGTTTGCAAATGTGTGTTGAACTATACATTCATATGAAAAAAGAAACTTAGTTGGCATACTTTTGGGAAAAAAAGTCCTCAATGAAAGAAATAAAACAACATATTTATGTTTTATTCACACACATTTACACACATTTTTTTTAAAGAAATGCCATGTATGAAATAAATTTTCTACGCTGGAAAAAGTCAAGACAACAAATATTTTTATGTTGCTTTAACCTATTTTGATAAGTTAATCAGGTTTAATACGTAAATCAGGTTTCAACTAAATTTTTGTATTATTTTTTTAATTTTATAAAGTTAAACTTAATATTTTTAGTCAGTTTGAGTTGAGATGACTAGTAAAGTTTATTTGATTCAAATAAAAAATGTAGGACAGCAAGATGTTTTTACAGTGTAAGCAACTTAAAAGTTTAAAATTTTTACTTTGTCATTTGAAGTTGACTTATTCCATGTCATGTATTTTACTCTCTACTTGGTTTATTCAAACTTTGTAGTACTGAATTAATCCAAGCTTTTAAGTCTGACCTAAAACTAGTTAAGCATGCAACACAATAGACTTCTTGTTATCTGTGCACAATATATTACAATGTATCGAGTTCTATTAAAAATGTACAACGAATGTGTCATTTTGAGTAGAAAGGATCTCCAAATTTAGAAAATGTCATTGACCTACCACACCTAACAAAAAAAGCCATCATAAAATATTGTAAAAACAGCTAGAAAACAGCAAACAATGCAAAATTTTATACAATTTTTTGAAATTATATTACTATGCTAGTTTTGCAAAGAAACCACTATAAACAAACTGATTCATGTAAAATATGCTTTAAAGTTAAATTGAGATTTTTTTTATTCTTTTTATTATTGCCTGAACTATATTATTTAAAGTAGAAATCACTTTTATCTGCACTAGTTTAGTGTACTTTATCACATTTTATAGCCAGCGCTGGTATGATTGAGCTTGTTTATGCTCACTGATCAGTGTTACCGCTAGGCACAGGATGATAACCGGTCACAAGGTTTACCACAGTTTATCGTGGTTTGGAAAAGTCAAGGTTTTAATACCACAACATTTTTTTTGTTAAACCGTTCCTAAGGTATATGCACTTTTTTTAATGTGTTTTTTTAACGACTATTTTACTTTAGTTTTTTAAGGCTGCAGTGTCTTCAAGAGAAAAGGATTCTTTATATCAAAAGCCTCTGGTCAACACATGATTCAGGAAACATCTGAAAAATAAATCACTTATAAACCAACATCCAAGCATGCTATAGACCTGAACAGCGCTGTGGTTTTACTTTATATCCAGAGAAGAGGAAGATATCCAAAGATGCCTTTTCAAGTTCAGTGTTTTTAAAACTATTGAAGAAAGCAGAAGTCAATGATTTATTTGAATTAAGCCTGACATGTTTTCTCGACAAAAATATTTGTTTCTAAAATGGAATACATTGTGTTCAGTAAGATAAAAGAATTTGTTTTTTAAGAGAATATATTTAAAAAGCATTTAAAAAGAATATATTTTAGAGCAGAAATCACAGTACTGTGAAACCAATCCAAGGTCATCAGGATCTTCTAAGGTCCAATGCATAGTTAAAAAGCCTAATACAAGTTTTAATATAAATCTATTCATCATTTAAAATGATCACATCTCATCAAAAGACTTAGATGAAACTGCTCAATGCATATAAATCAACCTCTTCTGATCCTTCATGAACATTCTGAAGCATCAGCGTTTTTGTCTTTCAGTGGAGAAACAGAAGTCTCTCAGACTTGATTTAAAAATATCTTCTTTTTTTCTCCAAAAATGAATAACATTTTAGGGTTGAAATGACATTAGTGAGTGCATTTTGTCAAATGTTTCATATCGGACTGAGCTAACCCTTTTAAGGCATACTATAGGACCACTATAGATTTAATCTTTTTGCTCTTCTCTGCTTCGGCTGCAGAAGCACCTTTCATGTAGAAGAAAAACTACTTGTCGTTCTCCTTGGATACACCACTATACAGTCCTCCGCCCCCCACCGTCTCATCCCACTGCTGGAAAATGAGTGTGTGGGCAAGCCGGGGCCTGTGGGCCTTTTCCTCTGTGTATGTGTGTGTGTGTGCGCGTGCATATGTGTGTGCGTGATCCCTTACACCTGCCTGTACACGTCGACAGGAAGCCCGCAGAGATAAAGCATGATGCTTTCCTCACACTGCCCAAGATGTAACAGTGTTCACAACAACACCCACCACGCTTCAAAGAATGCTAAAAATGTTTGAAAGTGAAGCAACCGAGGAGCACACTTTTCAACCCTCAATCTAAATCCTACACCCTGCTCCATCTGGATTACACTTACACACACACACACACACACACACACACACACACACACACACACACACACACACACACACACACACACACATATATATATATATATATATACTTCGGTCTGATTTTTGATGCAACATCACTTATCAACACACATGCTCACACACACACACACACACACACACACACACACACACACACACACACACATATACTTTGGTCTGAGTTTTAATGCATCATCACTCATAAACACCCATGTGCACAGACAGACACAAACACACACACACACACACACACACGCACATATACTTTGGTCTGATTTTAATGCATCATCACTCATAAACACTCATGCGCACACAACACACGCACGCACACACACACAAACACACACACACACAAACACACAAACACACGTATGAACATTGGTTTGATTTTTGAGGCAACATCAGTCATAAACCCTCATATGCACACAACACACACACACACACACACACACACACTTCACTTCACTCAGATTTTTGATGCAGCATTACTAATAAATACTCTTGTACACACACACACACGCACACACACGCACACATATATACTTTGGTCTGATTTTTAATGCATCATCACTCATAAACACCCATGTGCACACACACGCACGCACGCATGCACGCACACACACACATATACACATACACACATGTTTGTTTTTGTAAAAAGTGAGAACAATACATAGGTTTTCATTCATTTTATACTGTCCAAACCGTATATTATATTGCCCTCAACCCCACACTACCCCTCAACCCAACCATCACAGGAGACTGTGTGCAGCTTTACTCTCTGATTAAACTCATTCTGTGGGATTTATAAGCATTTTGAGAAATGAGGATGTCACCAATGTCTTCATTTTTCATCTCCTTTTTGTAATACCTGTGTCATACCCATGTCATTATACAGATTTGTGTCCTGATATGTCACAAAAACACGTACACACACACACACACACACACACAAACACACACAAACACACACATGCAGCATTATTAATAAACACTCTTGTGCACACAAACAAACACATACACACACAGAGACACACACGCACACACATATACTTTGGTCTGATTTTTAATACATCATCACTCATAAACATCCATGTGCACACACACACACACACACAGAGAGAGAGAGAGAGAGAGAGATACAACCACACATACACAAACACACAGAGAGAGGGATACACAAACACGCACACATATATACTTTGGTCAGATTTTTAATGCATCATCACTCTTAAACAACCATGTGCACACACACACACACACGCTCGCACACACGCACGCTCGCAAACACTTCACTCAGATTTTTGATGCAGCATTACTAATAAACACTCTTGTGCACACAAACACACACACACACACACACACATGCACACACGTGGCACCGGCCCCGGGGAAAACAACAGCCGCCTGGGCGAAAATAAAACTCTTCACTGGGTTAGAATGAAATCAAAGCGATGCAAATCAAATGGCCAATTAAAGCCACAAACACGTTTCCTGGGAGATGAAATGCTGACGCCTAATTGGTTGGATAAAAGGGGCAATACATCTAAGAAGACAGACCTGAGAAGGACGTTTTGGAAATGCTGCAATGAAAGTTTGTGAGTGTGCGTGTGTGTGTCGGAGACTCGCTGAACATAAGTTAGACTGTCAACTACGTGGGCCTTAAGTGCTTGGTTTTCTTTGTAATTTAGAGGGAGCATTTTGCTAAGCGAAGGCAGAACGTGAGACGGAGAGGCTTTTTTGTTTTGAAGTTTCAACTTTCACACGGTAGTTTTGAAGTGGAGGGGTTTTAGAAGATGCTTGCGCTGGAAAAAAACAGCTTGGAAGAGGGAAATTTCTGATATGTATGCACACACACACGCGCGCTTCAGTCGCACAACACGGTCAGAAAAGCCCCGCTGAGATGTCAGAGATGCTGGATGTGTTTGTGCGCTTTGCTGACGAGTGAAACACAGATTATGAGCAGAGACAGATTTACAGGATTTCACACTGAGTCCTGATGTACTGATACCGTCCAATAACAGGGGAATGTCAAAGTATATTTTGACATTTGCACCGGTTTTTGTTGTAATTTAGGTTGTGAATTGTAATTGGCATTTACTGTATCAAGTTACGATCTTCAGTGTTTGGCTCTTAATATGTGAAAAAAATATGATAAGCAAGCTATGAAAGCTAATTATTAAATAAAATGAATGAAACAGAGCGGCACGGTGGATTAATGGTTAGCACTGTCGCCTCACAGCAAGAAGGTCACTGGTTTGAGTCCCGACTAGGCCAGTTGGCACTTCTGTGTGGAGTTTGCATGTTTCCCCTGTGTTCGTGTGAGTTTCCTCCGGGTGCTCCATTTCCCCCCACAGTCCAGAAACATGCGCTATAGGTGAATTGGGTGAACAAAATTGCCCGTAGTATGTGAATGTGAGAGTGTATGGGTGTTTTCCAGTACTGGGTTACGGCTGGGAAGGCATCCGCTTCGTAAAACATATGCTGGAATAGTTGGTGGATCTTTCCGCTTTGGAAACCCCTGATAAATAAGGGACTAGTTTGAAGGAAAATGAATGAATAAGTGAAATAAAGCATAAGTGCACGTTGTAATATTGTCAGTTGAAAGTGTTGTTTGGTGGTAAATCTTATCAAGCAGCTTCAACTAAACATTCTTTATTAACAATTTCCACAGATTTTTCATTTGTGTATTTTTTTCACTCAATTTCTCTCTTCAAATATCATGAGTGATTATGTATTTACTTTATTTTGTTAGCCCAAACTTCAGCTTTAAAAAGATTTTAACATTGAGTGGATTTGTGTTTCAAGAAATTAGCCATCATGAATTTTGACTAGATTTGAAAATATAATTTCTCTTAATATTATTTAAAGTATATTTATGAAGATTCAATGATATATACAGTTAAAGTCAGAATTGTTTGCCCCCTTTGAATTTTTTTTTTCTTTTTAAACATTTCCCAAATGACAGTTAACAGAGCAAGAAAATTTTCACATTATGTCTGATAATATTTTTTTCTTCTAATTATTCTAACCTGCCTAGTTAACCTAATTAACCTAGTTAATCCTTTAAATGTCACTTTAAGCTGTATAGAAATGTCTTGAAAAATATCTAGTCAAATATTATTTACTGTCATCATGGCAAAGACAAAATAAATCAGTTATTAGAGATGAGTTTTTAAAACTATTATGTTTAGAAATGTGTTGAAACAATCTTATCTCTGGTAAACAGAGATTGGGGAAAAATAAACAGGGGGCTAATAATTCTGAATTCAACTGTAAATACTAACTAAACCTAGACAAGAATTTTGCTTCAACTTGATATTTTTGGTCTTCCATTATTTTATTAATTTATTTCAAGAGTTCACACTTAGATATCGCTTAATGCTATTAGCAGGTTTGGCATGCTGTCCCGGGAGAGAACCATGTGCTAGGAGATAATTGAGCCCATGGCTCCCGCCTGGTCAATAGAGCATGTAAGGGTAGTATGAGATCAGGTGGTTCTCGAGAGCTCCCCATGGTAAAGGAGGAAAGGGGGAGAAGGGGTGGATGGGAGGGTTTCTTCAGAAAACGAAGATAAGGGAGTTATTTTTTCTAGGCTACTTACTGTATAGTAAGTTTGGATTAATCTGATTGGCTAACTAACGATTGTAGATGAGAGACCAGCTGCAGTCAACCACATCACATGCTCCTTTTACAAATTAGTTTGTTAAACTTCAGTTAATTAGTTACATTAGTTTATAAGCTCTATTTTAATGATCTAGGCACAAAGTCTAAAGCACATGGTGCAAAAGCATTAAGGACGTTTCTGAATCCACTTTTGCTATTTTAAGGATGGAAAAATCCTTCAGGTCTGTACCCTAGTGCATGGTCTGACAGGGTTGTGCTTATTCTCTTAATGAGATATGCTTGTGTTTTGAGCAAACTATTAATTAAACCAATCAGACTCTCTTCTCCCATTTGCTTTAAGAGTCAGCTGTGTCGCATCATGGCACATTTGCTATTTAAATGATGGACTTTGTGAGTGGAAAAACTGATCACTAGCAAGAAAACAGTTAAACTGACTATCTCCATAAGGATAAAGAATGATTCCCCTTCATTCAGCCTCTTTTTACTCTTGTGGATAAGGAAACACTGGAAACTCACTCCACTGACTTCCATTAGTCTACCTATTTAATTTGATTTGGTAAGCGCAAAGATTTGTTTCAAAACTTTTTATAAATTTGGTTCTAATTTCCAGCAAACGAATAAATGAACATTAATAACAAAGTGTGATCAAACAACTAAGTTATATCCAAACAGACGTCCTATTTTTATGCCCCATATGGTAATGCACACGTCTCCAAAACCTGACAGCTGGACAAATCTAAACTTGTTTTTATTAAAACAAATATAAATATGCGTATAATAAATAATTCTGATAATAATAAAAACATTATACAAATGCAAATTGTAAATCATAAAAAAACTGAAAAAAGCCCCAAGAGGAAGAAGGCATGGAGGTAATAGTTTTTATATTTATCTAGAAAATAATAATTTTTTAAACATTTTAATCCTTTAATTTATTTTTTTCATTTGTAAATATATTTGTGTATTGCTGTACATCCTATATATATTATGCAATGTGTAAGCGTTTAACCCGCACAGGCACAAAAAGCGCTCTGAGCTGGACTTTCGATCAGCTTTTAGTTGGTCAATGGTGCGGTCTATTTTAGTTCCTTGAAATAGCAATGCACCAACAATGCGGCTTGACCCGCCTCCTTTACATACCAGCGCACCCATGAGTCCACAAAGTGGTGCAAATGGATTGCTGTTTAAGCAACATTGTGCAAAACGTGAAAATTAGTGTTTCGTTGCTCTTACACCTTGTTGCACCTGGTGTATGATAGGGCCCTATCAAGTTTCAATGGAATTAATGGTCATTAATGTTCCCCTACATGCTTGTCAGCAAACTCTATTTTAGTCAAAACTTTTATTTATTTTTTGGTAAATAATCCATAATTACTCTGTAAAATATGCTGGGTTGCACACAATTTATCACAATCTAAGGAACTAAGTTAACATTAGCTTTGACAAATTAAAGTAAATTGAACATAAAACAATTGAGTTGCCCCCTTAAAAAACAATAATTGAGTTGTTTCAACTCACTTTGAATACCAAGTTTGAACAAGCAGCAAACATCCATTTTTTTTCTTTCTTTTTTTTTTTTTTTTTTTGAGTGTAGTGAAGGAGCGTTGGGTTTCGAAGGACAAGAAAAGATCTGTAAATTTAACACATAATATAGACGTTTTATCTTCTGCTCTTATATTTAGCGTTTTTATACCTTTCCTAAGTGTAATTATGTAATTACATTTTTAGATGTACTTTCATTCTAATTAAGAGGGTAAAAACACTCAGATCAGGCAACTGTGTTTAATATGCGTCTACAGTAATGCATTTCCATTTAATAGAGCACAGGATATTCTTCACATCTCTGCTGTTTTTTTTTTAGAGTAAAATTGTGAAACGATGTACAAAACTACATTCTTCTTAAGTGGGTGAAAGCTCTAAAGATAAGGCAACTGCGTATAATATCTAAACAATAATGCATTTTCATTTAATTGCATAGGACGCTATTCATATCTCTACTGATTTTGTTTATGGTAATATAGTACTATATAATGATATCTGTAAATGCTACTTAAGCGAGTGAAAAACAGTAAAGTTCAAACAGTCACCTTTAATATTAATCTGAACAGTTTATGCATCTACAGTACATTTTATTGTATTTAGCATGCACTAAAGCTTCTGAAATGTGACATTCAGCTATTATCTAGTGTAGTTCAATTCTTCTTTAATTTATAGTCTTTCAAGAGTTCACACTTAGCTGATGATTGAATATAAAGCTTGTTTGGCATGCTGTCCAGGGAGAGGGCCCTGAGCTCATACAGTCCTCGAGCCTGGGGCTCCCTTCTGTTTGCAAGGCGAGAGGGGAGTTTAGGCTCAGGTAGCTCTCGAGAACTCCCCTGCTGTAGTAACTAATGAACAGTGATTGCTTCTAAGAGATAACTATTAACTAGGAGCATGTCTATGTTCCCGATTTGGATTAGTCAATTAACTTAGACTGCATGTGTTTTGATGGTGGGAGGAAACTAAACCCGGGGGAAACCCACATGAGCACAGGGAGAACGTGTTAACTCCAGAGAGAAATGTCGGCTGGCTTGGTAAGGACTAGAACCAGTGACATCTTGCTGTGAGGCAACAGTGCTAACCACTGGGCCACTGTGCCACCCATCTAGGAAAGGAGGAGGAGTAGGAGTGTAAGGGGGGATTCTTCAAAACGAAGATGGCTGTCATATGGAACTTAGGGTATTTATAGTGGCTTAGGAATCGTCTGATTGGTGAATCATAAATTGAATAATGCGGGGCGGGCTGCAAGCAATCATAAGCACTTGATCCTCTCGAAATTAGCTTAGAAATAAACTTCACTTGTTTTTAGGTCAAAACACATTTGTCTCTTTAGCTCTTTCACACATTTACTTGGTTTCTGTTGGACTTTTACATTGTATTTATATAGGTTTTCAGTGTTTCCTCTAGGATTTTATCCAGCTGTGGCGGCAGGTCTTTTACACAAATACCAATTACCTATGGCGTTATTTCAATGACAAATGGAGAAATGTGGAGAGCGCAGTATTACATGTCGGGATCGCATTTATTAACGTTAATACGAGCATGCCAATCTCTGCTTGCGCACCAATTTCCTCTGCTCGTGCACAAAACTTCTTGCACGCCCTCAAACACGCTGCTCAAGCGCAGATTATCTTGTGCGCTCTCTTTTACATTGTATTTATATAGGTTTTCAGTGTTTCCTCTAGGATTTTATCCAGCTGTGGCGGCAGGTCTTTTACACAAATACCAATTACCTATGGCGTTATTTCAATGACAAATGGAGAAATGTGGAGAGCGCAGTATTACATGTCGGGATCGCATTTATTAACGTTAATACGAGCATGCCAATCTCTGCTTGCGCACCAATTTCCTCTGCTCGTGCACAAAACTTCTTGCACGCCCTCAAACACGCTGCTCAAGCGCAGATTATCTTGTGCGCTCTCAAATAAACACTGCAGAAATGTGATTTGGTGCGTTTATGTAGTGAGTATGTTTCAAACATTTATTAAATTTGCTAAGAATATATATGAATGTCTTCAATAGACCTACAGATCGGTATTAATGCATCCTGGATAAACGGCAATAAACTCCAGCAAGATTACGTTAAAGTCTTTGCATGCAGAATTACAGACCTTTATCTATAAATAAAGTATAATTTTGGAAACTGTGTTTATCTTAACTGAAAGCTATGTTGTGATTGCTGGCCTCACGCATCGCGGACCTGTCAGTAAGTCAGTCAGTCTGTCAGCACGTCACCTTAAAGTGTTTAACAAATAGCACACAGCCCTACTACGGTAACAGAAAAGTTTGTGCTATAGTAATTCACTTGCCTTGTCATGCGTTTTGATGCGATTATAACCCGATATTAAAAACAACAACAACAATGACTGAATGTTTTAATTAATAAGCTGTAATGTAGCTGTGGCAGGATGACTTTTGGTGTGGCGCCCCGCCATGGAAGAATGAATGTAGCGGAAACCATGAATTTTATTTTGTTTTCTATTGTATAAACTGTTACTTTTTTACATTTTTTAAATCAAAAACCTTATTTCGTACAAGCCGTTTTGTCCCTCAAATAAATAAAGCTTACAGTGTACTACCAGGACTACACACACACACACACACACACACACACACATAAAACCTGTTTATTGCTGAGATGTGGGCTGTGATTGTTTATAGTTGCTAAATGGATTGATTTTTTCTTCTTCTCCTGCTGTGTATTTCCAGAGGCAGGACTATAAACTGCATCTTCCTACTCTTTTCACTTTACACCTTCCTGTCCTAGTGATATGGGTTTAAAATAGCACGGAAGAGAGTATATGAGGACCAAACTTCCCATTTTTGAAGCGAGAACTAACCTTTTTAGCTTTTTCAGCATTGGATTTAGCTACTGTTGCTGACCTGATCTCAGGTTTATCAGAATTCCTGAAAATGCAGTGCTTTTGACAGTTTTAGTATTTCATAAGAAAACATGGACAACAATCTCCCTCAGGAGCCCTGTAAGCCATCAGTTATATTCGGTTCTGATAAGGCGTGAAGTGTGATATTGCACATAATATTGGACATGTGTTTGTGCTGCGGGCCAGTGGTTAGACACATTGCGCAGCGGTTTTCATCTGAGAGATGTGGGTTTGAGTCTAGCATTTGGTTCTATTCATTTTTGGTCACCTGTCTATTTTTCTATCAATAAAATGAGGCAAAAGCATACACACATTTGAAATGAAAAAAACATTTCTTTGTTTTTATTTTCAAATAATTCTTAAATGATGTTTAACAGTGCAAGGAATTTTTTACAATATTTCCTATATTTTTTTCCTTCTGGAGAAAGTCTGATTTGTTTTATTTCATCTAGAATAATACATTTTAAAGTCAATATTATTAACCCCCTTATAAATATAAAATATGTTTTTTTTTCAATTGTCTACAGAACAAACCATCATTATACAATGACTTGCCTAATTACCCTAATTAACCTAGTAAAGCCTTTAAATGTCACTTTAACTGAATACTTAAAAATATTTAGAAAAATATTATGAAATCAGAAATCAGAAATGAGTTATTAAAACTATTATATTTAGAAATGTGTTCAACTATTTTTATTTCCATTAAACAGAAATTGGGGTAAAAAAAATAAAATAAAAAATAAATATATATATATATATATATATATATATATATATATATATATATATATATATATATATAGAATTGGGCAAATTTGTAGACAAATGCTCTTATTTAGAGTTCATTTCTGAACCAAAGTAATGCTATGTAACCAGTTGTGAGTTTATTACTTGTAATTAAGGGTCCATTACTGATTACAAATTACAAAATGAAAAGTGGAGTTAGTAACATAATCTAGATTACATATTTGAAATAATTTAATCCAGTTACATTTTCCATTTACTTTTAGATTACTTTATTTTTTACCTTACATGTTCATTACATGTATTTGATAATACTAGTTTTGAATCTTTGTTAACAATTTAACATTTCTAAGGCAAGACAAGGCAAGTTTATTAAAGCACATTTCATATACAATAGTGATTCAGTGACTTTACATAAACAAGAATACAAAAGACAAGTATAAGAAACTAAAAACAACAAAGAATTAAAAATAATTAAAAACTGATTAAAATTTGTTAAAACAGGTTCTAAAAGAATGAAAAATAATAGAAAGACATTATAATGCGATCTGTTGGATGTAGTACAGTGCTCAATTAGTAAAGGCACAGCTAAACAGATGTGTTATCAGTCTTGATTTGAATGTGCCTAATGTTGGAGCACATCTGATCATTGAAGGTGAATTCGCCCTGCTTTGACTGAGATCTTGGAATTTCTAGTTTTTTTTTTATCCTAAAGATCTAAGAGATCTACAGTAGTAGGTTTGTATTTGGTGAGCATATATGTAATGTATGGAGGTCCTTGGCCATTTACTTCTTTATATACAAGTAATAATAGCTTAAAACTATTCTGAATGTAACTGGGAGCCAGTGTAATGACCTGAGGACAGGTGTGATGTGCTTTGATTTTCTGGTTACGGTCAGAATCCTGGTCATTTTAGAATCCGAATTAGTAAATGCCTCCACAAATGATGGAGACCAAATAAGCAACATTTTAATAAATAAATAAATAAATAAATAAACTGATAGATAGATAGATAGATAGATAGATAGATAGATAGATAGATAGATAGATAGATAGATAGATAGATAGATAGATAGATAGATAGATAGATAGATAGATAGATAGATAGATAGATAGATAGATAGATAGATAGATAGATAGATAGATAGATAGATAGATAGATAGATAGATAGATAGATAGATAGATAGATAGATAGATAGATAGATAGATAGATAGATAGATAGATAGATAGATAGATAGATAGATAGATAGATAGATAGATAGATAGAAAGAAAGAAAGAAAGAAAGAACAAACATACAAACAAATAAACAAATAAAATCCCCAATTTTACTCTGACCAGTAACCAAAACCCAGTATATTTTGTAACTGACAAAGCTACAAAAAAAAACAACACTGTACAGGACATCCTGCAATGTGTGTATAATGAGCTGTGTAAGTGTGTCTCATGCTGGATGAGTTATATTCACCTCAAGATGAGCTCATGCTACATCAGCACACGCAATCCTGACTCTGTTTCTGTCATCGAGGTGACACACAGACAGATGAAACACTAAAAATCATGCCATTTGCACAGTCTCTGAACACAAAACAATGAGTACACAAACACACTCACACACACACACACACACCTACAGTCAGTGGCCAGACAGCGAACACAAGCTTGACACACACATAAATATGAGGCAAATGTCTGTGACAATAAGCTCAGTGTGTGTGCGTTTGCGTGTGAGGGACGTTATTAACAGGAACACACTAAACTCTTTCAGTACTCAATGGCGTATCTTCATCATCAGAGTTCAGTTTGTGACGTCCACACAGAGAACAGACCCTTTCTGTCATAAAGACATCATTAACATCCAGCGTCCGGGAGGAGATAAGTTAAACTAGTGACACTGCTGAGTTGATATACATGTTTCAGAATGACTGTGTTTTTCAGCTTGATTGTTAAACTGAACAGTGAAATGAGTTGATTTTACTTAAATATTAAAGTCAGGGTAAAGTGATATTCATGATGTCACCTTCTCAATCAATTGCAGCAAACATGGTAAACAATTATGGTTTTGCTGTCCTGAAGTGGGGAGACAAAGCTATCAACCCTGCAAAAAAGCAGAGGAGATGGGGAGATGGAGGGATGCCAGAACAAAAGTCGATCGAAACGACCGCTACTCATATACTTACGTGATGATTGACGGATCCATCTGACTGATCAGGCTTTTGCCGAACTATTGTTAGGAACTTCATTTAAAAGATGTGTTCTGAGATTGTCAAAAATTGGTAGCATTTTACAATATGAGACACAGTATTACTGAAATAAAGAAACGATAAAAAAAAAACCATTTATTACAGTATTTATTTGTCTTTGTTGTTGTTTAGTTCCGGTTAGTTAATTAATATACTGTATGATGCATTGTGATTAATAAATGGAGTACAATTTATTAGTAAATAAATGAACTAACATTAACTATGTGTCTCGTATTGTAAGTGTTAGCAAAAATAGTTATTTACCACCCAGCCAAATGTGAAAGATAATAAGGTCAGTTAACTAAAATAGGCAGATGTGCTAAATTGTCTATGTCGTTGAAAACAGCATTTTCGGTTTTCGTCCAAGAGTGAAAAATGGGCAAAAACATGAGCTAAATAAGACTACGCTACGCCGCACTGCTTAATTGTGTTCAGGGGTTTCACTATGCTTCCAGCTGTAGTCACTGCACAGTATGAAGCGCCTTTCGGACCAAACACAGAAAGCAATGCCCTATAAAACACATTCATTTCTCTGGAATGCATGGAAGGCTCATAGACGCGCCACTGTCAAAGTTCAAAATAAATCATAAAGTAGCCAGTTCTTTTTATAGATAAAAAATTGCAGAGAAATAAAATAAAATAAAATAAAAATAAATTGCGGTGATGCAGTAGGCGCTGTCACCTCAGAGCAAGAAGGCTGAGTCCTGGGTGGGCCAGTTGGCATTTCTGTGTGGAGTTTGCATGTGCTTCCTGCGTTCGCGTGGGTTTCCTCTGGGTGCTCCAGTTTCCCACACAGTCCAAAGACATGCACTAGGTGAATTAAAAAAACGAAATTAGCTGTAATGTGTGTTTGTGTGAATGAGAGTGTTTGAATGTTTCTCAGTGATGGCTTGCAGCTGAGTAATTCATGTGCTGGATAAGTTGGCGGTTTATTCCGCTGTGGCGACCCCTGATTAATAAAGGGACTAAGCGGAAAAGAAAATTAATGAATGAATGAAAATAAGATAGAATAAAAGAAATTAAAATAAAATAAAATATTAGTGTAGGTGGGACGGTGGCTCAATGATTAGTTCTGTTGCCTCACAGCAAGAAGGTCGCTGGTTCGAGTTCTGCCAGTGCCAGTTGCCATTGCTCCGGTTTCCCACTCAGTCCAAAAACATGCGCTATAGTTGAACTGGATGAGTGAGTGTGTGTGAATGTGAGAGTATATTGTTGTTAACCAGTACTGGGTTGTGGCTGGAAGGGCATCTGCTGTATAAAACATATGCCAGATTAGTTGGAGGTTCATTCCACTGTGGTGACCGCTGATAAATAAGGGACTAAGCTGAAGGAAAATGAATAAATGAATAAAAATGTTAGTCTACATTTTTAAAAACTGATGTTACTGATGGTCATAATGTTTTATAAATAAATAATTTTGTTTTCTAGATTTATTCATGGTAAATACATTTGTTTAAATGAGGATCCTTGCTAATTTGATAAAAAAAAAAGAAAAAAGAAAAAAGTGTAAAAACAAACTTCCCTTGGAAATTTCTACAAAAAATGCTATAATTTCCTGCATTTTTTTTATTTAATTATTTTTGACACTGTAGTAGAGAACTTTAAAATAATATCAAAACCAATTCTCCACAATCCACGTCTTCCCCTCAGCTCAGCTGCTATTCTATTTTTCCACGTCGTTTTACTCCATAAAATATTCAGACCATTAAACGCAAACATTAAATCACTCGGCACTTTAATAAATACCAATCCAGAGGAATAACGAGCATCATAAAGCACCATAAAGACACCTGACAATACAGGCAGTGCTCTTTAAAGACCGGCCCGCTGTAAACATCAATTTCAGGAGTTCAGAAGCTCCTCCAATTCCTCAATATGATGAAGGTTTACTGTCCACAATGAGGGGGTTTGGGATGTGATTATAGAGCCGAAGCTGGAGGAATCATCAGAGGAACGACTGGAGCAGATGTGTGTTTGTCCTTGGTGGTGTGATTAGCAGAATGAGATGAAGATGCTCCTCCTGAACATCCGTTTGGAGATCAGTTTTAGGATGATCATCAATCTGTCACCAACTCTATTTATTAGGGGTGTAATGGTGGATGTGTTCGTATCAAAAATGTCACCAAAAAGGAACGAACATTAATCGTTTAGTGTTTTAAGCTTGGCGACACGGTGGCTCAGTGGTTAGCACTATCACCTCACAGCAAGAAGGTCGCTGGTTCCCGGCTGGGCCAGTTGGCATTTTTATGCAGAGTTTGCATGTTCTCCCCGTGTTAGTGTGGGTTTCCTCCAGGTAATCTGGTTTCCCCCACAGTTTAAAGACATGAGATTTAAGTGAATTGAATAAACTAAATTGGCCATAGTGTATGTGTGAATGAGCATATATGGGTGTTTTCCAGTACTGGGTTGCAGCTGGAAGGGAATCCGCTGGGTAAAACATATAAGTTGGCGGTTCATTCCACTGTGGCGACCCCTGATTAATAGAGGGACTAAGCAGAAGAAAAATTAAGAAATTAATGTTTCAAACTTGAAAAATAATTGTAAAATTAATAAACATGTTTAATTAATAAACGCGTGTTTAAAAATGTTAAAAGCTCCAGACAGCCAGCGGCAGCTCTGCGAACGGCTCCCCCCCCCAGCGAGGCGACCACATGACGCGCAGCCTCCACGTCGTGCATTTAAAATTCTTTAACGCACGACAAACCATTGATTATTGCTTACTTATTTATAAGATTATAGCTGTATTATATAATATTATAGCTTTGTTGTGAAAATAAAACAATATTCTGTTTATTGTAAATTAAATTTTAACAATAAGTTAATGTTACAATAATTAAATTATTACTTTTCGAGTTTCATTCATGGAATTTAGTGTAAATTTGTTGTAATGTGGGTCCTAAAAAAAAATTAAATTAAATGATTAGGTTGTCATGTAGTTTATTTATCTATTGATGGAATTTAAAGGGCATTATTATTCGTTGATTTACTAAAACAATTTTTTTAGTGGATTAAATTGCCTACTATAGCAACACTATAGCTTTGGCTATGGCTATTTTAAAAAAAATGTTTAACAAAAACAAATATATATATATATATATTCTCTTAAATTAAAGATTTGTCACTATTTTTTAAATGAAATGTAGAATAAACTCATTTATTTCTCATAATTGGAATGAATAAAACAGCAAACAGCTAAATATATTTATATATTTTAAAAGAATTAACCAAAATTGAAACACAACAAAATTTACATTCTTTTTCCTTTTGGCTTAGTCCCTTTATAAATCAGGGGTTGCCACAGCGTAATGCCACTTTATCAAGCATATGTTTTACGCAGTGGATGTCCTTCCAGCTGCAACCTATAAATGGAAAACACCCATACACTTTCATTCATACAGTGCACATACACTACGGAAAATTTAGCTTACCCATTTCACTTATATCTCATGTCTTTGAACTGTGGGGGAAACCGGAGCACCCGGAGGAAACCCACGCAAACACGGGGAGAACATGCAAACTCCACATAGAAATGCAAACTGACCCAGCTGAGGCTCGAACTACCGACCATCTTGTCGTGAGGCGATTTGAAGATTTTTTCAACACATTTCTAAACATGATAGTTTTAATAAGTCATCTCTAATAACTGATTTATTTTATCTTTGCCATGATGACAGTAAATAATATTTGACTAGATATTTTTCAAGACACTTCTATACAGCTTAAAGTAACATTTAAAGGATCAACTAGGTTAATTAGGTTAACTAGGCAAGTTAGATTAATTAGGCAAGCATTTAGATATGGATGGTTTGTTCTGTAGACTATCGAAAAAATATAGCTTAAAGGGGCTAATAATTAATATGTTTTAAAAATAAAATTAGAAATTGCTTTTATTCTAGCCAAAATAAAACAAATTAGACTTTCTCCAGAAGAAAAAATATTATTAGACTTACTTTGAAAATTCCTTGCTCTGTTAAACATCATTTGAAAAATATTTTAAAAAGAAAAATAAAATCAAAAGGGGGCTAATAATTTTGACTTCAACTGTTTATATATCTATCTATCTATCTATCTATCTATCTATCTATCTATCTATCTATCTATCTATCTATCTATCTATCTATCTATCTATCTATCTATCTATCTATCTATCTATCTATCTATCTATCTATCTATCTATCTATCTATCTATCTATCTATCTATCTATCTATCTATATATATATATATATATATATATATATATATATATATATATATATATATATATATATATATATGTATATATATATATATATTCCTGCAAATATAAAAAACTATTCTGACCACAAGCAGAGGCTGGATTTCATGTCTGCGTTTGTGCATGCAGCACAACTGATTAAAATCTGTCTTCTATAGCATGAGCTCATCTCCGTATGAAATTAACTCACCCGACACCAAACACACGTACACAGCTCATTATACACACACTGCAGACAGACATCCTTATTCACTTCATTGTTTCTTGTGTGTGTCTGTAACAGAACTGCTTTGTTTGGATGCTGGTCAGAACGAAATATGGGACGGTGTGTATGTGTCTCTCTCTCTTTCTCTCTCTCTCATTCTATGTGTGTGTCTGTGTGTGTGTGTGTGTGTGGGTGTAGATTTTAGTCACAAGTGGGTATTCATTAAATTCCACTGTCTCACCATAGATATAGACACACAGACACACGTTAAATCCCTGCACACACACACACACATGAAGCATCCTGTTTACTACATAAAGCACAATGGAGACTTTTATGTGTGCGTGTGAGACAGTGATGAGGGAAAATCCATAAATATCAGCCTCTCACACAAACTTCTGCTCTCATTAAGGCAAGACACTGCAGGTGAAAAGGGTATAAGAAAAAACCAACAACTGCTTTTTATCACCATCCTTTCCTAATCGACTGATTTCATTAAAGTGCCTCATATTACGGATAAAATAAAATAAAATTGTTATAAAAATTTGTTGTTAAAAGCGGTTTTGAAAGGATGGTCAGTTTATGATATAAATGCTGCTTTTTTTAAACTCATTTAAAATTTATTTTACTTATTTTCTTCTGCTGAATACAAAAGAAGATACATTGAAGAAAGCTGAAAACTGGTAACCATTGACTTCCATAGTATGTGTTTTTCCTTCTAAGAAAGTTTTAGCTTCCTTCAAAACATCTTTGTTATCTTCAAGAAACTCAAAGTCAAGTTTAAATCCCCACGGTGGTGGGTTTATAAAAATGTTATTGTGTACTTTCCCTTTAAAAGTGTATTTTAGAAGTGGTCTTTACATTGATTGAAAAAAAAATGCATCTTATTTTAAGTGAGCATTGTTTTCAGCGAGACAAGAGGCGTCTGTCTGTCAGACATACATGCACCTAATCATTATCTTTTATTCAGTCAGAGCCCAATCACGTATGGATTAGTTTGCCCTCTACTCAAGAGCTTAATCCGCCCTGAACGCGGTGTGCTTGGTTAAACAGCTTTACTTCAGACGCTGCTCTTTGGTTCCTCTAGGAATTAAGTGCTTTACTCTTGTTTGACTTTGACTCAAATGTGGCGCTTCTACTGAAGGCAGTCGTCTGGCTCATAGACAGTTGAAAAAGGGTCTGGCTTCATTAGACTAATCATAAAAACTCAGTGTAAGGTCATGGAATGCGTATGTAAGTCTTAAATAGCAGGAAAATAATTTAAATTATTTCAACTATATGTATATATATATATATATATATATATATATATATATATATACATATACATACATATATATATATATATATATATATATATATATATATATATATATATATATATATATATATATATATATATATATTATATTATACTATATTATATTATACTATATTATATTATACTATATTATATTATATATTAAGGCTGCATCGATATCGCAATGTGTGCATCCACAATAGTCACTTTGCATATATATGCAATGTTGAGTTCAGATTATATTTGAGAGATTTGTGGAAATATTGCTTAAATATGAGTTTAAACATAATAGAGTGAAATTGTGTCATTTGAATATTTTTTAGGCCTGAGAGAGATTTAAGTATTCAGGCACACGACATTTTACCAATTGAAAGTTTAATAAAGAATAATTGTATTAAATTATTTATACATCAATATGCTGTCAATATGCATCATAATAGTGCTGACACCTCACAGCAAGATGGTCGCTGGGTCACTGATTCGAACCTCGGCTCAGTTGGTGTTTCTGTGTGGAGTTTGCATGTTCTCCCTGTGTTCCCGGGTGCTCTGGTTTCCCCCACAATCCAAAGACATGCGGTACAGGAGAATTAAGTAGGCTAAATTGTCCGTAGTGTATGAGTGTGTGTGTGTGAATGTTTCCCAGAGATGGGTTGCGGCTGGAAGGGCATCTGCTGCGTAAAAATGTGGTGGATAAGTTGGCAGTTCATTCCGCTGTGGTGTCCCCAGATTAATAAAGGGACTAAGCATTTTTCCAATATCGTGCAGCCCTATTATATATATATATATGAATATGAGAAATATCACACGAGTAGCAGTGCAATATGGCTGTATATATCGGCACTGGTGGGAGGCGTGCATTGGTTCAAAATGTTATGAGTGCAATATTGTGTTTATACAACAGTTTGACGGCATAATTGTGTGTATAAAAAAGAAAATCCAACACGGAGAGTCTAAAAAATCCTTTTGCATGAAGAACTACTTTCTTCATTACATCTGCAGCTGATGGTCAGAACAGTAGAAACCATTGCCAGTTCACAAACGTCACTATAGAGCTAGTATTTGAATGATTCTCTAGCGTAATGTCTAAAGTGATGACTAAACAGGCCTAGTTTTTGCTCAAATTTTAAGATTATAACGCTAAATGGCATGAAATGCCATCAATCTACGGAGATTTCCCAGTTTGTCTGTCAGCTAATCAGATTCAAGAACTAAACAGGGCTGTATATATATATATATATATATATTTTTTTTTTTTGTATTTAAGCTGCCTTAAAAATAAGTGTTATCACATACAATATGTTATTATAATGTGATCATTAAATATTTAAATGTATAGTCATGCTCAGACCCTAGTGAACATGACATTGAAACCCTGTTGTGTAATTTCTCAGCCCCATTCTATTTTCTACGTACTATTATTATTTTATGTTTAATTAGCTTTTTAATAATAACGATTTTT
This sequence comes from Danio rerio, assembly GCF_052040795.2. Classification (NCBI taxonomy): domain Eukaryota; kingdom Metazoa; phylum Chordata; class Actinopteri; order Cypriniformes; family Danionidae; genus Danio; species Danio rerio. Next base: position 16,543,514 of record NC_141021.1, read on the forward strand.
AAAACCTTACATTAACAGCAAACCAAATACTCAAAATCACCCCTCAATCTCGTGACCAAATTGACTGCAGCATACTTTATAATCTGTCAGTGCTTGATGTGTCCACTAGGCGGCGCTGGAGCTAATCTTCCTCCTCATTGACTTTGTGCTGCAGTCAGTCGATGACCCCCTGCAACAGTTAATGTGCACTAATCCACGCTTGTATATCTCTGTGTGTTAGTGCATGTGTGTGTTGGCGCAGCCACTTCTTACCTCTGTTTGCACTCTGCTCTTCTCTCTCTCTCCCTCTCTCGTTCTCTTTCTCTCCGTCTCTCTCCCTTTCTCTCTGCAGTGCCTCTTTCACTGCATGGTGATTATTATTCCTCACACAGACTCAGTGCTGATACTCAGATACTGCTGAGCAGCCCTGTAAATCACCTGGAGCTGAGAGAGAGAGAAAGAGAGAGAGGATGAGAGACATATAGAGAGAAACTAAAGAATTCAAGGTGGGATGAATGAACGGAATTGAGGGAAGAAAGAGGGATGAGAGTTAAAGTGTAGAAATAGAGGAGAGCGAGAGAGGGAAAATGCTGCAGTCAGAGGACGATCATCGGCAGGATCCGTCACGCTCAAAACATACGCAGCTCTCCGTGACCTTTATCCTGCAGAAAAACGCCAGTCCAACGTGCGCATTCACTTATCCTTCTCATGTCATTGAGCTGGAGACGTTCAGGAAATTGTAAATGATGTGTGTGTGAGTCTGTCCGTCTCTCCCGTCCTACACAAACTCACGCTTGTCAGTTTGCCACCTGCTTGTATTAATAACTGTCAGTGTTCGCTGCGGTTATACACACACACACACACACACTAAGACACACACACACAAACACACACAAACTGACACACATGTATGGGTAAAATTGTTTTCCGCAGGACAAGCATATGGGTGAATACTAAACTATAGAAAATTGTCTCTCTGTGTGTGCACAATTTTGCGTTCAGCTTTAAGGTCCTTTTTTGTAAATGCTGGCATGGTGTACTGCAAAGCACTGCTTCTCCAAAAAGACACTTTGTTGTTCAGAGGGTGTTCTTTTATGACTTGGGACAAAAGAAAATTCGACAACAACAAAAAAAAACAAAAAAAAAAAAAAACAAGTCTGTGTTGTTCCAAATCCATATGACTTTCCTTTTATTTAAAACCGACCTCACCAGGCAATGTTCACAATGTACAAATTCATATGAAATTACCACTTTGTAAAATAGCTGCATTTGTTTCGCAGCTGTAGGTGTTACACTAGTATTACAGCAGAATCTCACAAGAAAACCTTTTCATTGTACTAATATATGAAATTGCGGTCTTGCACAGTGGCAATTTTTCCCCTCTAGCAAGTATTATCAGCCTGATCTCATGAGAAAGTATTTTACATTTTCCCAGTTTAGTGGCTGGGAAGGTTGCAGTTGCAGTTCAGTCTTACGAAATTGTACGATTGTACGGGCACCTAACCCCACCCCTAAACGCAACCGTCATTGGGGGATGAGCAAATCATACTAAATCGTACAAATTAGATTCTACGAATTCATACGAATTAGACACTAAATCAAAAAGTTAAAAATCTTGTCAAAGATTGTGTTGGAATTATACGAGAACTACACCAGTAGGTGGCGACAAGTGAATGTATTTTAACCAAATCTCACTGGAAAGCATTTATATCATACACATTAATAAGATATTAACACCTTATAAATAGGGTATATGCCGATCTAGTGTTTCTTTACCTACTGATAAACTTCTGGTGAACGGTTAATGTAACTTTTTTCCATTTAATACGGTTCCTTTTACAGCATCGATGTGGTAATGTAATTACAGTACAATTAGTTAAATAGACTGGCATTTTTTTTAGTTTCTCAAGCGTAAAACGAGACGAAAAGCCATTTACTCGCACGCGCCCATTAGAATCGGCAGGTTAGCGCAGAAGCTCCATTGAAAATACTGGGGTAAAATAAATGTTCATGTTTTAAATACATGACTGGGGAAAATTTTTACTTAATGCAGTGCTTCTTGTACAATCTGACACCCACTTTATATCAGACATCACTCACCCAGTGGAAATTGATGATTTTTAAAGAAAACAGACCTGTCCAATAGATGTTTTGCAGATGACCAGATGCTCTAATAAATACGCCTTCCAGATGTAAACACAAACATCAAATAGACATCTCTGCAATGTTTGTGTACTATCAGGGTGATGACAAATGTCCTCACCCCAAACAAACAAAACCTTGCAAACCACTGACCTAAACCCTTACCTGAACTTAAACATCAGTGTTTAAGTTCAGTGTTTAAGTTCAAAGCAAACATAGGAAAAACAAACATCTCCTTAAGTTCTCCAACATGTGGATAAAGCACATAACAAAAAATGTAAGAAAATTTTGAAAAACTTTTGAGAGGCCTGTCAGTAAACCTAATCTAGACCAAGGAGATTGTACATTCATATAAATTAGCCACTCATAGTAGTGAATTATGGCGAAGCAGTGGTGCAGTAGGCAGTGCTCGCCTCACAGCAAGAAGGTCGAGGTTCGAGCCTCGGCTCAGTTGGCGTTTCTGTGTGGAGTTTGCATGTTCTCCCTGCGTTCGTGTGGGTTTCCTCTGGGTGCTACCTTTTCCCCCACTGTCCAAAAACATGCGGTACAGGTGAACTGGGTAGGCTTAATTGTCTTTAGGGTATGAGTGTGTGTGTGAATGTGTGTGTGGATGTTTCGCAGAGATTGGTTGCGGCTGGGAGGGCATCTGCTGCGTAAAAACAAGCTGGATAAGTTGGCAGTTCATTCCACTGTGGCGACCCCGGATTAATAAAGGGACTAAGCCGACAAGAAATTGAATGAATGAATGAATGAATGAATGAGTAATGAATTATTATGAGATTGTGTTGGCATCTTGTGTTGGTAGTGTGTGTTACAAAATTATTTAATCTTCCGTTGCTGATTGATAAAAAATTAGGTCATGAAAGGAGAGCTCAATGGCTTTTAAGCAAGGTAAAAGTTGACTTTTTTTACCTTACCGTTTGCTTTTATTAATACTATAGGGGCAAAGTTTTATTTAAATTATTTGGTCACTTTATTTTAATGGTCTGTTTGTTGAATTTAAGTTGCATTGCAACTGATTCTCACTAGATTATAAGTAGACTGTTAGGTAGGGGATTAGGGTTAGTGTAAATTGACTGGTGTAAAATGTACTTGCAAAGTTTTTTATCATCAGTTCAATGTGAGCAGCAGTATCAACAGATATCAAGCAGACAGTCTACTGATACTCAAATGGACCATCAAAATAAAATGTTAGCACTAACTTTTTTTTCAAACACAAATATTCCTTTAGTTTTTGACTACCATAAAATATTCACCAACCAACAACATCCCCAAAATCTTATCGAGTTGATTTCCAGTGGTTATAGAAAATAATGAATAGGGGAAGTTTTGTGAAAAGTACAAAAGCTAGTCTAATATAATTTAGCATAAATATGAGGTTTCTGTTCTTTTGTTTAAAAATCTGTTCATCCAAAACTCAAAACGTTTCAAATAAATCTGGCTTAACTCAAATCTTAATAATAGGCTTAGATTTGAATTAGATCTTTATTCACAAATACTTTTTATTCTTAAATACATTTTACATCAGTCAATATATTCATTCATTAATTTTCTTGTTGGCTTAGTCCCTTTATTAATCTGGGGTTGCCACAGCGGAATGAACCGCCAACTTATCCAGCACGTTTTTACTCAGCGGATTCCCTTTCCGCCGTAACCCATCTATGGGAAACATCCACAAATACTCATTCATACACACTCATACACTATGGACAATTTAGCCTACCCGATTCACCTGAACCGCATGTTTTTGGACTGTGGGGGAAACGGTAGCACCCGGAGGGAACCCACGCGAACGCAGGGAGAACATGGAAACTCCACACAGAAACGCCAACTGAGCCGAGGATTGAACTAGCGGCCCAGCGACCTTCTTGCTGTGAGGCAACAGCACTACCTACGGCGCCACTGCTTTGCCCATCAGTGAAAATTCTCAGCAAAATTGACCATGAAAGCTCAACTATACTTGCTTAATGCATGAGAACCAATGAATTTCATTCTTCCAAATCACAGCATCAGCTCTTAAAGAACCAATACGGTTGGTACTAAAAATCCAAATGCATCGTTTTACAGAAGAAGCCGGATAAATAACAGACCAATTTGCACAAAACGTGAAGAAATGAATAACAGTGGCAGCCTGTGCGTCTCTGCAGTGCTGTTTGAGGGATGTCACTAATTGAATGTACTTAGTTGCAACACACTATAGATCCATATCCAAATCAGCTCGCCTGAATTATTCATTGTATGCGGCATGCCCTTTCAATATGCAGAGTCATGGAATGCAGAGGAGAGGCTAAGCACTAATTAATCAGGCCTCGTTAATTTCCTTTGAGCCGACAGGTAAGAGTGTTTCTCTCTAATTATGTTGATGACTGCGGAAAGCAGATACACACACACACACACACTGGTCTGAAACATCACCAACAAGATTGTTAGATGTGCATGCACACCACTGTAGATTTGACACACACACTGCGTTTTCATGTTTTATGAGGACTTCCCATAGACGTGAATATTTGTATATTGTAGAGAGTAGAGCTGCACGATATTGGAAACATTTAACATTGTAATATTTTGTTATTTAGTGATATAAATACAATTTTACCAGATTAGTTGAATATCTGTATTTGTAAAGAATGTAAACATGTTTTATTAATTGGGATGATTCTGTAAGGGAGTGCATTTACATAAAATATAAAAAATAACCTACAAGGATAGATAAATATAATACAAATGAAATAAACAGTGCTATGTTTTTTTGTTTTCGTAGGAGCCAAATGACCAGTTTCCACTGGGTGGCACAGGTCACCTTTATCAGGCTTGTGTCTCCACTTTCTAAGGGTATCAATTTTGGTTGGCGTGGTGTACGACAGAAAGTTGCAGGCGACATTTAGTTCTTATACACGCAACATATAGTCCAGTCAGTGCAAACCTCTTATCTGTATCTTTAATCTTCAACAGCACATGTAACCTCTGTTAGAAAGTATTTTCGTCTGTCCGAAAGGTAATGTTAATATTTAAACACGGCCGTTTGGTCATGGTTTAGGTTGCTGAAAGAATCATTCACTCCTTTGTTTTTCACGCCTTCTCCTTAGTTTTTCTGCACTTCATTATGGCGTTTGTCAGTTTCTGAAGGGATATCAGAAGCACTTCAATAATCACACGCGCATTACTGTATTATCATCAGCTCAAAAAATGTGTTATTTCAAATAAAAACGCGTAGTGAGCGCATCGCTTTTTAGACAGCCTCGGAAACGAAAACAGGACACAGCGGATTCTGTTCTTCTTGGCTTTATGGCTGTTCATCAAGATGACGACAAGGTTTGTTTAAGTTCAAGTTGACTATGGCTCATTATTAAATTTATATATTATTGTGGTGTAATGTCTTGGTTGTGTATTTAAAATGGCGCTTCTTTTGTTTTCATTCTGCTTCCCTTGTATGCGCTAGCGGCATTTCTCTGTGAACCAATAACGTTGAGCTGCATGTCTCCCTCCGCCTTTTGGTACCTTTTATTGTGCTGGGTTCCTTTAAAAAAAGTTGTATGATACGGTCCGCTTTTTGGTACTTTTTGACAGTGGAAACGGACATAAATGTGTACTGAACCGTACAATACTTTTCTGTACCATTCCATGGAAACAGGCCATAACCGTATCCAGGTACAATAATTCAACAATCAAATGTAAAATAATACCGCAGAGTCTTCACTTTTATAGGTAATTTGATTAAATGAATTATTATTAAAGTTAAAAAGATACAATTGATTAGGCCTGGAGGCTTCTAAAATACCCAAGGCCTCAAAAACACATGCAAATGATACATTATAATCCGGGGCGGATTTAGTGATTTGGGGGCCCTAAGCAGTTCCAGCCATTGGCCAAAACAGTCCTAAAATGCATCCTTTGTAGTTTTATTAATGAATTAATTAATTTATTTTGATTTTTTTTTTTTTTTTGTATCACTGAATCTTCTTTTTCATGTTTTATCCTAATGAAATCTTCACATTTTAAATTAATTGTTTTCTTAAAATGAATTCACAACTAAAAATAAATCCAGGGTTAGGGGTGTAAGACAAATTTGTGCAGATGTTATAAATTCAATTTTAATTTGTTAGACCCTCACCATACAAAATATGATAAAAAAAACAATGTTATGTGTATAATTTATACTTCTAGAAATTTATTGGGGCCCCAAAATTTCCTGGGGCCCTAAGCGGCTGCTTACTTCACTTATTGGCCAAATCCACCCCTGATTATAATCCAGATTCATTCATTCATTCATTTTCCATTCGGCTTAGTCCCTTTATTATTCTGGGGTCGCCACAGTGGAATGAACCACCAACTTATCCAGCATATAATTTACACAGTGGATGCCCTTGCAGCTGCTTCCATCACTGGGAAACATCCATACACACTCATTCATACACATAGACTATGGACAATTTAGCTTACTCAATTCACCTATACCACGTCTTTGGACTTGTGGGGGAAACCGGACCACCCGGAGGAAACCCACGCAAACATGGGGAGAACAAACTCCACACAGAAACGCCAACTGACCCAGCTGGGGCTCAAACCAGCGATCATCTTGCTGTGAGGCGATTGTGCAACCCACTGCACCACCGTGCTGCCATAATCCAAATCAGCATATTTCCTGACTATTGGTGGATGATCACATTGCGATATCGATGTTCAAACAAAATATTGTGCAGCCTAGACTGCATAACCTGTTCTCTTACGCCAAAACACAACAATCTGCAGGTTCACATTTTCAGCAAGTTTCATTCTGTAACATTTATGAGCTGTTTTTTTTCTCATGCTGACCAAAAAAGTCCCAACAAAGAAAGAAAAAAATACTGGTATTACTATAATTGAGAGGACATTTTGTCCCCAATATGCTCAAAAAATGAAGTTTACTGTTTGTCCAAACTACGTATATAAAAGGAGCTGAAACAACACGATCCTTGAGCTTTTTTTGGGCACAACTTAATTGTTTCATGTTCAACCAACTTAAATTTGTAAAATCTAATAGGTTAACTTAATTCCTTCCTTCATGTTGTCCCAACACAAATCAATTGTGTAGATCCCAGCATTGGGCCACGCACACAGACTCAAACGCACACACAGGCGGTGATGCACACCTGGTTTAACAGACAGTCGCATCAGTAAACATACACACACACAGTTGGATGTCAGGCTGGAAAGCGAAAGGAAATGGCCTGTGTCAGATTAAAGGGTTGGTTTTTAATGTTTGCCGTCAAAGTCCATTAATATTCTATCAGCTCCGTTTCTGCTACTGGTGCACTGACTGGACCACAGCCAGGACACAACACACAGACACACACACACACACACAAACTAGCACACATCCAAAAGCCCAACCTTTGTGACTTTGGAGTCTGCTTTTCACACACATTCACACAGCCAAACCTCTGTGTCTTTAGCCAAACTCTTCTCTCACAAACACAAACAAGCGCAAAGCCAAAAGCTTAACCTCTGTGACTGACGCGCGCTCTGTTTCTGCCTCCCACGCAAACTTTACGCCCTATCATAATGCGACAATATGGAATAGCATGTGTGATGAAAGTTATTACACTGTAAAACATCCTATTTTTCATGGGCTTTGACTTACAGGTGCAGCTTTTGAATATGCTTTACTAAGAGCCCAGAGGGACATTTTATTACTGCTCCAATGCTGGTTATGAATGTTTTTTATTATTATGTTTTTGGAAAGAAGTGGCTCGTGCTCACATTTATGGCTGTGGAAACACAGTGGAATAAGGCAACACTGTGAAATATCATCGTGCTTTCAAATACCTGTGTTTAATATGTTTCAAAATGTTTCAATGCTTTTTTTTTCTTTGATGGCAAAGCTGGAATTTTACCACTATTACAATTATTTATTATTACAAAATTGTAAAAAAAATCATTTTAGCCGGCACAGTGGCTAAGTGGTTAGCACTGTCGCCTCAGAGCAAGAAGGTCGCTAGCTTGAGTCCTGGCTGGGTCATTTGGCATTTCTGTGTAAAGTTTGCATGTTCACCCCGTGTTGGTGTTGGTTTCCACCGGGTTCTCTGGTTTTCCCCCACAGTCCAAAGACAAGCTGTATAGGTGATTTGAATGAACTAAATTGACAGTGTATTAATAGTGTATGAGTCCATGTGTAAATGCGAGAGTGTATGGGTGTTTCCCAGTACTGGGTTGTGGCTGGAAGGGCATCCGCTGCATAAAACATATAGTATGCTGGAATAGTTTGTGGTTCATTTTGCTGTGGTAGCTTTACGCTATACTTTATGAGAATGAAATTTTGTCAGATAGTGTGAGGAGTCATATCTTCAGTTAAAGACAAATGATACGATAATCGATTTTACGAAGGCTGCTCACACACAAGTGAACACTTTTCCTTGTAAAGCAGTGTTTAAAAAGGGGCACCAGCAACTATTAGGTTTGAGAAAGCTCAATAATTTCCTTATCGATAAACACATGAGGATTTTATTTAACCATGCTTTTCTTGAATTTGTTTTATCTTTTACCTTGGTGTCATGGTTTGGGAATCTTTCTGTCAAGAATATAAACACACTAAATCAAATAGTTAAGTGGTCCAGTAAGCTGACCATGGTGTCACTAGCCAATCTGGAGGCTGTGTACACCAGGCAGCTAAAGAGAATTTCAAATTTGATTTTAAGTGACGCTGCTCATCCCCAACACTACGTTTCAGCTCCTTCCTTCTGGTCGCAGGTTTTTAGTATCAAGCTGTAGAACTAAACGATACAAAAATAGTTGGTAACACTTTATTTTAATGGTCCATTTGAGTATCAGTAAACTGTCTGCTTAATATAAGTTGATTCTGTTCCTTCAACAGACATTTTACTGATGATAAGAAACTTTGCAAGTACATGTCAACTTACATTAACAGCCTATCCCCAACCCCAACCTAACATAAACTTATATTTAATCTACTTATAATCTTATGAGAATTGGTTGGCATTTAGAGTAACACTTGAAGTGATTGTTCATTTATTCCTCATTATTTTAATAAATGAATGAATTAATGAATTAATTTATTTATTTAAAAAGTGTTTTGTATGTTTATTATATATGTCCATTTGGTGTTGTTTCTATGTGAGTTTTTTGTGTGGCACTGTTTTAAAATGAGGACTGTTGACTACTAACCTAATCTGCCTTCGGGTATAAATAAAGTAACCTAACCTAACCTAACCTAACCCCTGATAAATAACGGACTAAGCATGAAAATGAATGAATTAATGAACTAAATCATTTTTTTTCATATTTGTTGCATAAAAAACAAATATATATATATATATATATATATAACCTATTTGCACTTATTCGACGTTTAAATATTGCATTTTAATGACATTTTAAGCACTAATTTATTCTACAATAGCTTGTCAGATGGTTATTATTATCACACTTTTTGATACAACAAAAATACTTTCTACATTTTTGTCAAAGTGCTTATCATACTATTTTTGTTTACAGAAATGTATGTTTATTTTCAAATGTGCATTTAAACTGTATTTCATTTATTACGTTATTACAGTTTCATTATGATATTAGAATTTTAGAAAAATTAAGAAAATACTTATTTTACAATGCTAATTTATTATCATCCATCATAAAAACAAAAACAAACAAACAAACAACAACAAAAAATTGTGAATCTGTAAAAACTTTTAAAATTAAAAATAGCAAACTAGCCAGCTCATTTGCCCAGTCAGAATTTGTCCATTTAAATAATAAAAGTCTTCTTTTAGTGGTTATTCTTCTTAAAGTTTTCTTATATTGGTTGTTTTCACAATTTATGATGGCATACTGTCATAAATGATCTCATATAGGGGCCAAATTCTGGACTTTGTGAGTCTTTTCAAACCACCCGAACCCCCTCAGGCTACAGCCCTGATTTTCATTTTTTCCTTAAAACACTTTTATTAGACATTCAGCAATTAAACTAGTTGCTTAAAAACAAAAACTCAAAGTTATTTTTACATCATTGCTCAGAATTGTTTTTAGAAGAAGTTGCCAATAAATATGATGCCGAATGGCATATCTGAGTCTCAATGAAATCTATTGATTTTTTTTCTGAAACTCAAGAGAAGAAACACTTGAGTTTACAGTGTCCTTTTGTCCCAGAAGAAAAACTAGAGAAGAGGGAGACAGCAATAAAGGCTCCATTTATTCACCATTTAAACTCACTTAAGAGAAACAAAGATATTAAAGAGATCTCATTTGTGATTTTTTTCCCGTCTTCCAGAGAGAGACCTTCACCCACAGGTTAACAAGACTTTAATTGAAAGCGTTTCTCAATAGATAATACACAATGACACAGAGAATCACTTTAAAGGTAGGCTTAATGATAACTACTTAGAAACAATGGCCTGCTATTTGTCAAGGAAATTGCGACAAACCTTGAAACAAACCTTTAGTTACTCTCCCACACTCATAATAAGGATGATTACATACTTTTTCAGCAAAAGAACCTAAATATTCAACCAAGATTGACTCTATTTGGAGCAATATAGCAACATTACTCATGAAGCCTTAAAAATGAGTAGCTGAAACTCAATTTGCTGCATGATTTGTTGAATCGCTTCAGGCAGTTGTAGATTGAATGAATGATGCTCATCGCAAGCTTCGTTTTTTAGCTACTGATATATCGTTCTTAAATATGAAGTTAATTAATCTTCATCAGATAAATCAACTGGAGCCGTCAGTGCAAATGTGGGTTTGGGGTAAATGGTGTAAAGTGGCAAACGTGAGCCAGCAGTGCTTGGCAATTCAATATGAAATCCGCCATAATCTGATTGGTTCCACTGTGTCGATAAAACAATGCAGCAAACAGGCTTATTTTGCCACCCATGTTATTGAGCCTCTAGACCCTCCCTAGTACAGTCAAATGAGTCAGCCGTGTACAGTTCTCATAGAAAGCGCATGGTTTCGCTGAATTAGCAAGAATTTGGGCCAGAATGCTGTACTAGTAAAGTTTGTTTAGGAATGTGGCCCTAATCTAGACCAGATTTCAGTTATAAAGGATTGAATTTATTATTTGACACAGAATGTCATGGAATTTGACAAACTTATATTGAGCTTTTGCCAAAAACGTTGCTTATAAAAGTTAAAGTTTGAAGATATTATGACAAAAATATGTGACTACTGAACTCTTTTTATCTAGCATTTATCAAAATGCTTTTGATACTTAGATTTTTTTTCTCTTGTTTTTAGTCCAAATAACTTAAAACTCATAAATACAGAAGCATATTCTAGACAAGCAAAAAATATTGTCTTGTTTTAGGAAAAATATGTCAAACTTAAGTGAGTTGTTCCTTAAAACAAGCAAAATAATCTTGTCAAAGTGAAAACAAGATTCCCTTACTTGTTTTAAGAAAAAAAAAACTCATTTAATTTTGGCAAATTATTTTCTAAAACTAGACGATATGTTTTGCTTGTTTAGAGAAAGCTTCTTGATTTAAGAATTTGTAGATATTTAGACTAGACAAAGACTCTTCTAAAACTCTTCAAGACAAAGACTCTTCTAAAACTTTTCTATTTTCTATTTTAACAGTAAACCTCCAGTCCACATTAATGCTGCTACTCATAATAAATGTCATGTCATGTCAGTTTTTGTCTTTATTTTTTTAAATATATTTTTTGATTACTACCATTTTTAATTATAAATTACACACAAAAATAAATTCTATATATGAGCAAATAACACTCGTTGGCGTGCGTTGGCATGAGGGTGTTGGCCGAGTGTTTTAGTGTCCCACCAGTGATGATATACAGCCATATCACACTGCTATGAGTGTGATGTTGCATTTAGACAACAGTTTGATGGCATAATCGTGTTTATAAAAAACGAAATGCAAAGATGGAGAGTCTTCAAAGTCTTTTAAATGAAACTATTCTCTTTTGCCAATCCTTCACATCTGCAGCTGACGTCAGAAGAGCAGAAACTGTTACCACACAAACATCACTTTGGAACTAGTATTTGAATGAATCTCATTCTCAATACAGCCCTACAACATACAAAAGAAAAAGATCGACTTAGAACATCCCTCACTTGTTTTGGAATGATTTGATCAGCTGTAGTTTGAAATTACACTGAGTTTTTCTTCCTTAGGGCTTATTATGCGGTCTCTGTCGCCATCTTGTGGCGCAACCATCTTTGCTCTGCTCAGTACGACAGGCTGATGGCCACCAACGCGCTGTATCTCCAAAGTCATACATATTTAAAATAGACATTGTCCTTATAAATAAACAGCATAGTTGCAATCTAAACAACTACAAAAGTACATTATGTTGTCCAACAGCAGCAATATTTGTTAAACTGTAGTGAGTTTATTGATCTGCTGTTACTCTATGTGGGCGCAATACAGAAGGGTGAGGAGGCTGTACGAGTTCTGTTATTGCAGAATGTTGCATGGCTATGAACCAGACAGAACTGTATACTGTTGTATAACTGTTGTATATGAAGTTGAATACAGAATTATTAGCCCCCCTATTTATTGTTTTCCCCAATTTCTGTTTAACGGAGAGAAGATTTTTTTTTAACACATTTCTAAACATAATAGTTTTAATAACTCATTTCTAATAACTGATTTATTTTATCTTTGCCATGATGACAGTAAATAATATTTGATTATTTATTATAAGTTATTTTCATGACACTTCTTTACAGCTGAAAGTGACATTTAAAGGCTTAACTGGGTTAATTAGGTTAACTAGGCAAGTTAGTGTAAAGAAGCAAGTTTTTGTATATTGATGGTTTGTTCTGTAGATTATCAAAGAAAAAATAATAGTTTAAAGAGGCTAATAATTTTGACCTTAAAAAGGTTTTTAAAAAATTAAAAACTGCTTATATTTTACCCAAAACAAAACAAATAAGACTTTCTCCAGAAGAAAAAATATTATCAGACATACTGTGAAAATTTCCTTGCTCTGTTAAATATAATTTGGCAAATATTTAAAAAATAAAACATATGTTAATTACAATCAATATATAATCTTATTAATTCAATAAATTTATTAATTAAACCTTGTTTCACAATATATATATATATATATATATATATATATATATATATATATATATATATATATATATATATATATATATATATATATATATATATATATATATATATATAATTAAGCCAGTGAAAGATTAAAACTTTTTTAAAGCAGCAAGGTCTTACTGAGTCAGCAATGCATGAAAGCTTCTAAAATTTAATCCCTTGAATACAACTCAATTTCAGCCTCTTTCAAATGCAGAAATATCACTTAATTAACTGTATTTTGTGATTCATGTGTTTTCAGTTGATGTTTCTGAATTGCATTATGAGACCTTGATCTCTGCTCCGTCAACAAATTGATTTATGTGGAATGTTTATTCAGTTTTCAAATGATATATTGTATCGGTCATGCAAAATTCATTATAACAACACACTTTAAGCTGCCCATTTGTTTTGTATGATTTCTATATGGTCTGTTTCTATGTTTGTGAGAGCCTAGATCATGGTCCCATAATGAGATTTGAAAGCACAAATAAACACCAATGAATCACACTAATTAATAGACGTATTTTACAACGTGACATCACCAGTGAAAGCTCATAAAGCCGTTTACTACGCCATACTGACTGTCCATAATTAAATGCTTAGTTTCGTTTTATGATTTCCATTCCGCGTTGTTTTTCCCCTGCTGTTTATAATCTGAACAGACCTGCAAACTATTTGTGGGTCTCTATACGCACCGGTTGAGAATGCACTTATATATTGCCTGTGTATCGGTGTGATATTTGTCTCTCTGGCATCCAGGAGAGTGTGCTGGATGTATGAGCGAGACCCGAGGAGATCCCCAGTCTTAATTAAAAGGCAGAAATTCTGAGGAAAGAAAAGTGAGGAGTGGAGTTAGTAAACGATAGTGGGGAATTATGGGTCAATAAAACAACGCTCCTCTGAGATTCCAGCAAGGGTCAAGGGCACTGCATTGATTGCCTCGACATAAAGCTGAGTGTGTGGGTTTGTGTGTGTGTGTGTGTGTGTGTGTGTGTGTGTGTGTGTGTGTGTGTGTGTGTGTGTGTGCGTGTGGGTCTCTTTATGCGCCTCCAGAGATGCACACAGAGAAAATTGCACACAATGGAGGAGGATAGAAAGAAAGAAATGAGAGAGTCAAGGATCTTGTAGAATTGACTGTAAGCATTCGCGTAAAATTATTCATTATGCTCAAATTGCAACTCATAATTATTAGAAATTGATGGATTATAGTGTGTGTAAGCAAAAAAACATTTGCACACTCTCAGAAATAAAGACATAAAAGCTTTTCATGAGGTTTTCATGTTTGTTATCATCCAGTTGGGGGTTGAGCTTTGGGCTAAGGACCCACCTCGTAAAAAAAATTATGTTACAAAACACCAACAGGGTGTGACTAAATATCAACTTCGATATAAACGCCCTTGGGAGAAAGTAAATATCTGACATTTTTGTCAAAACTGAGTCTTTCATAATTTCTTATTTTTGACAATTTATGTTTTGTCTGTTTTGTCAGTCAGTTTCTAATAAATGGCTCAATGAGGATCTGTTTGTGAGCCAATATGCATGTTGAATGTTGACGACCAATCCGGGTTAACTCTGAGGCCAAGATGAGTGATATTGAGATATTAAGTGTTAAAGTGCGGTGGTGTCGAAATTAAGACACTGCAGATTCACAAAAAAGGTGAAAGATCATGCACCACATGTCATGATTTTGCCAATGAGATCCTGGATTAACATCTCGTCACCTTGAAATAATAAGGTTGTTTCTGCTATCTGAATGATTTTAAGATATTGAGCTTCAAAGTCATTCCATATAGCAAACAATATGTGTGTAACAGTTCTATTTCATACATTAACATGACAGAGACCCTAAATCTACTCTAAATGTAAATGATCAAAATTCTCTTAAATTTACAAATTGGGGTAAAAAAACAAACAAACAAAAAAACAGGGCAATTGAGGATAGAAGCTTCTAATTCTAGAAAGTAATTTTCCGCTTGGAATTATAAGGTTCTATCTGGCAGATCATTAATTGAAGCATTACTTTTCAAGAAATACAATCAGTCTGCTTATTAATTTCATCAAAAAAAAAAAAAAAAATTGGTGTTGTAACAATATGATGATGTTTGAGAAAGTAATTTTATTTTTGCTTTCTAAAACATTTATTTCATGTTTTAGGATGAATATTTGTTTTTGTTTGAATTAAGAACACGATGCTGAGCTAAATATTTTGTCCAGTGCAGATGTTAGTATTATGTCATTGATATGGTATTATACAGGATATATTTATTGAATGATGTGCTTTATATGAATTATTGAATTATATTTATTGAATTATATGAAGTATTTGCCCTTCAAGGGTTAATATCAAATTTAAAAAACTTTAAAAAATAATAATAATAATAAACACTGAAAAATGTTTTACTGACTATAATATACACAAATAAAAATATTTTTAATAAAAAGTTTCTTTTTCATTTAATCTCAATGTCAAAAAACAATTCTAAATCATCACATTTACACACTTGTCAGTTTTAAGTTTTTTTCTCAAATTTGTGTGGTGCAGCATTATTTATCCAATTCTGTTTGTCTGTTTCTTTCTGGTCTTTCCCACTGTCAATGGAGCAGTGCAGTGGAATGATAAATAAAGCTGATCCTGATTGATCCTCGTGCATGCATTCGAAATGCTGATCGGCTCACAGAAAGAACCTTTCAGAGCCAAGCTAGAGTTCAACTTTGTAGACAAAACCTTTTTAATTTTTCAATAAAAAATCTTTAAATGTAAACAACTTATACAACACTATCACATAGTGTAAACAAGTTGTCATTTAATAAGAATATGTCAAATAGAACCTTATAATTCTAAGGTGGCGATCTTCTGGAGCATCATTTTTGTTTGAATATACCTATTACCTATCCTTAAACCCAACCATAAATGTAAATTATTCCTAAAATCAGAGGGGAATAATAGTTAGATAACAATCATGTAGAAGTGCATAAACCTAACCGTAAGCCTAAGCTTAACATAAATGGTAAAACATACTGTATCTTTTCATTCTGATTGGCTGATTGGAATGTTGTCCTAGGAACATGTCCTACTTGGTGAAATCAGGTTAGGGATCATACACATATTCCTTTGAAGATTATTTTAAGATTTTTATTTTTTTTTTAATGCAGGGCATTTCATAAACATCACACCCTTTTGAAATAAAAATTTTAAGTTATGATAGAGGCATTTTGTGATGTAAGGTGACGTAATGAGCTTTTATTGCTGGTACAAACTAAGTTGTTGTGTAGTTTATATATTTATATTTAATTATGTGTAATCAGTGAAACATTTTTTCAGTGTTTCATTTTTGCTGAAGCGCTTTACATTTTTAAAGTCTTAATATGTTTTACAGTAGCTCCTTACAAGGAAATTTAAACAGTTTCTGTAATAATCTTTGATCTTAAAAGTCTTAAATCAGGTTAATCAATAATATGTGTGTAGAGTAGTTTTCTTTTATCGTTTTGCTATATGTGACCCTGGACTACACAAACATTGCAAAAAAGTCATCTTGCACAATTTTTTATTTATTTTTTTATTTTTTGCCAACAGCCAAAAAAATGCACAGTACACTGAAAAAAAAGATTGACTTAAAGATGATTCCTTGAATCTGTTGCATTTTTTAAGTTATGTGTTTGTAAACAGTTTATTTGAGCTGAATTTAAACAAACAAATTAAGTTGAACATTACTAAATTTAATTTGTTTGTTTATATTCAACCCATATAAATTGTTTGCAACCACTTTGCAGACATAATTTTTTTCTGGGTCAGAACTATTAATTATTTCTTTATGCCAAAATTCATAAGAATATTAATTAATTATCATGTGTCTTGATTTTTTAAAATACCTACTGTAGTTTTTTTTAAATCCATTTTTAATTAGTAATTAGCATAGTGAAGAACTTAATTTGGACCATTTTAAATGCAATTTTCTCAGTATTACATTTTTTTTTAACTCTCGAATTGAGATTTTAAAATATTTGGCCATATATTTTCCTATCCCAACAAACAATACATACATCAATGTAAAGCTTATTTATTAAGCTTTCAGATACTACAAACTTTCCAAAAATGGACCATTGTGACACATTTTTAATGCAGGGTTGCATAAGTCAGGTAAAAATTATATATCTCCAAACTGCTCAGACAAAACCTTACAACCTAAACTACATATTCATTTATTTTCTTTTAGTCCCTTCATTAATCTGGGGATGCCACAGCGGAATGAACCGCCAACTTATCTAGCATATGCTTTACACAGCGGCTGTCCTTCCAGCTGCAACCCATCTCTGGGAAATAAAGTGTACAAAAATCTAAAAAGATTTTTTCCACAAAAAAAAGCACAAAAATGTACATTTTGAAGTCTAACCACCCCAGTGAACGTTTTCTTGCCTTTATTTCTGCAAGTACAACATACAGTATAGAGATGGTCTTTCTGTGAGACAAAAAAAAAAAATCAGTCATGCTCTCAAGTGTCAGAACCGTGTCAGACATCAGCTCACAGACAAAACAGATGATTTGTTCTATTAATGTTCATTTGTCGCTTGCTACATTTGACACCTGACACCCATAAAGACTGATTCATCACCCTCTCTCCTCTCAGTTACGACTCCACTTCCCCCCAGTGAAAAATGAAACCATCAGTTAATTACTCTGTTCATTTAGCGCGTTCTCTCTCTCTCAGTTCACATTGTCTTGATTAAGGCAGACGCCGGAGCATATAAATGCGTTTCTGGTAAGGCGGTTCTCCTAACAGCTGTCAGTCATCGCTCCAGTAGACACTGAAGGGACAATGTGGGACTCGTTTGCATGGCTGGGCTTTGCGTTCACTTTTCCCTTTGGTTTCAGACAGCCTGAATGTGACTTGTCGGAGACTTTGGATGTGCTGATTTGCTGGTGTGAGATTAGGTTGGGGAAATGGAGTCTCACCCTTAGATGAGGCCATAAAACACATGCTATAAAGTATTTCGAGTAGGTGTTCTAAAAGGCAATGCCTCTTATTATATGTGTAACTAGATTTTTACATTTCCTGAAGAAAATGCAAGTGTTGTTTGTCCATTGAAAACTCACTGCTGTGATGCTAGCATGGTTGGAGGATTGTTATTAACTGTATGGTAAAGATTGATTCTGTTGGATTATGGGACATGGATATCTGCTTGATAACTTTTGATGTTAAAAATGCCACTGCAGTTAAACAAAGTGACTTTTATTGACATTTTTAGCTTATACTGTAGGAAATAACTAATGAATGTGCAAAAAAACAAAAGTATTGGCAACTCATAACCTGCTTTTCAACCAATTTATTGTATATATTTTAAAAGTTTTTTCCAACTGAAGCAAACTTTTTTTTATGACATTTAATTCTTTCAGATCCATAATACAAATGTTTTGACCTGATTTTGTTTAAATTTGTCACAAGCTCTTCAGTTTTACCTGAAGCAATACAATGGACCCTTCACCAGGAGTTTGATTGATTTACAGGCAATCTGATTCAATCATTTTCATTTTTTTTTTTTTTGAATCAGTAAGTCATTTTTTTTTTATTTTATTAAAGAGGTTGTTCATATACAATTATATACATAGAGACAAATAATACAAATAAATAAACAAATGCAGAGAAATACACAAAGACAAATAAACGCCAGGGTAACAAAAATAAAACTGATGAAATAAAGTTACACCTTAAAAAGACACAAAAGAAGAAAATAAGGATACCGTTTTTGTTGCTTTTGGATGAAGAGAATGCTGGATAGTTTCCAAATATTGGTCTAGGTC
>NC_141021.1:16567500-16655000 GCF_052040795.2 Danio rerio
CTTCAAAACTTTCAGATGGAAATCTTTGCTATTTCATCGCTCCTGTAATGGGGCAATTTTCACAATGACTGTTATATCACCATCCCATCAGACCTCAGAGTTAAAATCAGCCAACTCAATCATGCGACACATACTCTGTACACAGCACAAACACATAGAGACACGCCGAGATACATGTCTATATCCATTTAGTGCAGACGTGTGTGTACAAGTGTGTATGTACTGTAAAAAAGACAGACGTTTTGGCATACCTGAGGCTTTTTTTAAGATGCGGTTTTTCGAAAGTAGATGTAGCATTTTTGCCTGCTTGATCTTCAACTAGTATATAAGACACTGACGTGTATTTGAATAACTAATCATCTGTGTAAACTGCATACACAGGGGCATTAAACAATGTTGAGATACATCTATATTATACTATAAATGACAGCTATACTGTATCTCATCCCTTTTAAGTAGAGCTCATATGTAAACCAAATTTCTTTCAAAGCAACACTGCATGAGGATAAGCTAATGCTTATTTTGTTAAATAAGAATCCGATTTTGTTGTTTTTCTGAGGATGTAACCTCTTTAGAAGGAGCGTGTGTGTGAACAAGTAGCGAGGTCGGTGTGCAAATGAAGAGCTGGATCTTTACTTTAGCCAGATATGACACACACGCACACTCTCTACTGTACTGTAGTTGTTCAAATTACACTTCAAACAAATCAAGGCGTTTTAATGAATCTTATGGCAGCCTCGACCTGGTCGTCGCCATCTCATCAAGAAATTTCAAATTGAGTTTATTTTTTAGCTCTTGATATGCATTGTAAGTACAATCTGACTGATAAGAACAAACTGACATGTATTTCACCTACTCTCAGGAAACTTGAGATTCAGTGTGTGTCCTCGGCCCATTATCAGTGTGAGCTTTAGTCTGCGCTCCGATTTGCCCTCACAAGGCCATACTCTGGGAAGCCTCTTTTCCCACCCTTTCCCCTTTTCCAGACACACTGCACCTGGCGACGGTGTCCGAAAGTGTGTGTGCGTTTGTTTGTGTGAGTGTGTTTCCAGGCTTCCCGCATGGTGAGACTCGCAGACTCATCCCTTTCACTTCACGGAACAGCCTTGGGTCTGGAGCGGGACTGGTGGACTCCAGTCCATCTATGCCAAAATCTTGTCCAGCGTTTTTCGGTTTTACCGAAAGTACTGGTGCACAAACTTACCTGAAAAAGACTAGCCCAGAACCTGCAGTTCAGTGCCTGGATGAGAGGAAATCATTGAACTGGCCTATACAGGGTTTGTGAAACCAGAGGACTCGAGACGAAGAAGAAGGAATCTGTCTCTAAAGATGGCGCGTTTCCTTTGCCAGGTTTATAGGCTAAATATGCTGTTATACAGCAGTCTGTAATTAGTGTACAATATGGGGTGCATAACGGACTATGTATATGAAAAACCGTGTGTTTTCTTCTTTTTTTACTGCACGTTTACCTAACAATTCAACTCACTTACTGCAAAACGGGGAGGGACGGGGAGGGCAAAATAACATTGTGTCTAAAGCGTAACATTCACTTGAACTTTTTTATGAGATAAAAAACACTGAACTCATGTACTCGCCCAACATCCGCCATTTTACTGCTACCCTGTAGAAATGACCACTGAACTTTAACCTGAAAGGCATGTTGACGGTCTTTAATCCTGCACCTGTGAGGAAAATGTTTTTTTTCTTTCTTTTTTTATGCTGCGTGAAAGAGGAGCTTTTGAAGCTCTGTCTTTCTCATATGGATTTTATGCGTTCATTGCATTTGTTATGACAAATAACAAATCAAAAGGGGTTGGAATGGTTTGAAAGTTTGGTATGTGACATGTAAAAGTTTGATTTTGACATTAAACACCTTTAAACCGTGTTCTGCTTCATTTGTCGCTCTTTAACTTGCTGCTTGGCTCAATTTTGCGCATGTTTTGATTGGATGCTAATAAAAATACAATTCTTTTGCAATTCTGCACCCTGCTGGTAAAAGAGGAAATTGCATTCTGAGAAACAACACAAAAATCCCACTTTTTAAACGGTTGCTGTTTAATTTAACTTCAATTTACTTTCATCTTACTTTTTACACACCTGATATTTAATGTACTTGATATTTATTTAATTTTTGATAAGCATTGATATGGGATATGGGGTTTTGGGGGGTCAGACACTCCTAATTAATGCATGATCTCCGATGAAGGACATTAAAACAAGTTGTATTTAGGAGTCAGTCCTTTAATAGTTAAGAAATGGTTTGCCCTGATTTGTATTTTAATAAATGAAATAACAGATAACTTAAATATACATTTGACCACCCCTATAATGGTCTGTACCATTGTGAAAGCATGTTTGCACCAAAAACCAACAACTTTAGAGCACCACGGGCAGCGTACATAAAACTAGATGCATAGTTTGTCATTTTCATATGGCTACACTTGCTTTCACATGGAAGTTAAACACTTACATAAAAATATGTGCTGTCTTTCATGGCCATCCATTAATAGGTTTATTAAATATCACAAATGTCACTGAAAACCACTCAATATGCCTCAAAACACTGAAAACATAATAACAACACTGAAAAAAAAAATTCAAAGATATTTTTGGATTTACTAAATTTTTTGGTCACACTTTATTTTGATGGACCATTTGTTGGATTTAAGCTACATTGCATCTGCATGCCAACTAATTCTCATTGGATTACAAGTAGACTGTTAGGTTGGGGTAGGCTACTTGCTAAAAGTTTCTTTTAGTCAATTAAATGTGATTGGAAGAAGCATATCAACAGATATTAAGCAGACAGTCTACTAATACTTTAATGGATCATCAAAATTAAGTGTTACCATTTTTTTAAAGTTATATGGTAAACAATTAATTTGGGCTGAATTTAAACAAATAAATTAAGTTGAACATTACACAATTTATTTGTTTAAATTTAACACACGTAAATTTGCAACAATTTTGCAGACTTTTTTTGTGAAGTTTGATTTAAAAATTAACGTTATATGTAATTAAATTAAATCTATTAATTTGGTTCACTGATTACCGAACATAATCAAAAAAAACTTGACACCGCCGAACGTCAATGTAGGCTATAATTCGCACGCTTTTAATATGTAGTAAATCATCACACTGATTAAACTAAACTGCCCTGACCTAACAATATAATCTCAGTCACAGCCTTAAATATTAAAACTAAAATAGGTCAGACTGTCAGAATCTTGCTTGGCCAATCAGAAGGAGTTTCTTCCTATCAATTATTTTGCACTTTCACAGCAGGACAGGAAGAAAGCGTATTTATGAGAAACAGAAAGCTAAGCGTGAACTTGGCGCATATTTAATTAATTAACAGCCGTGCTAAAATAATAGAAAATTGGGGAAAAAATGAAGCGTCCTAAAAAAGAAACAAGATAAGAGAACATAAGTTGAGCTTTTCATTGCTGGAGGGAGTTGAGGAATACAGGGCTCAGAGCTCAGGTAAAATACCATGGTTGCTACAATTTGACAAGGTTGTAGAAAAGGGCATACATCTAAATAATTCTGCGGTACTATGATAAGATTTCAGTGCTGCAGTGATGCCATATTGTCTTAAATACTGTATATAAATATTGTATGGTAGCCCAGTGCCCAACAGGATTTTCCCAGCTTTTGGATTAGTGCAGAACATCGGCTCTGTGACCAATTTAAGTTTATGGTCGTTAGTACACCTTTTGTTCCGCTTTGTAAGTGCATATTATATCAAAACTGTATTTATTTTTAAGCCTAAAAGAACTTCCAAAAGTAAACCTTAGTCAATAAACGACTGACACAAGTGCAGTCAGGAGAAAAAGCAGGCTTTGAGAGGATATTACCTGTTTGGTTTATCAGTCTTGATTAGTGCCTTGTTGCCTCATTCAACCACTTGCCAGCATTTGCGTTTTTCCCCCAAGTAGAAGCTTTAAAAATATTAGTAAGAGAAGATATTAGTTCCATAGTTTGTCATGAAAGAAAAAAAGAATAAATATATATATATATATATATATATATATATATATATATATATATATATATATATATATATATATATATATATTTTTTTTTTTTTTTTTTTTTTTTTTTTTTTTTTTGAACATACAAAACAAGTACAAATTTTTTGCCTTGCCCACCCTAACTCCTACATTAATGGTAAAACAGTAATTAAACAGAGTATTGTTCATATTATTAATTGAATTACCCTTTACAACCCTAACATTCACATAAAATTAATAATTATAACTGTAAGGTGGCACAAAAATAATCCTGTTCATGTACATATCCACAGCTGTATCTTTACTACACCTCCCCACCAACTGGTTTCCAGAATTTGCATTTGAATTAGAATATGGATACATTGATCATTGTTTGTTGTTTTTTTTAAATAATTTTATTTATTACATTTTTTTTAAATAATTAGCTGTGGAGAATAGATGGCTATTTATTTATTTATTTATTTATTTAAATGTAATTATGGATATATATATATATATATATATATATATATATATATATATATATATATATATATATATATATATATATATATATATATATATATATATATATATACATTCACACACACACTCATACACTACGGACAATTTAGCCTACCCAATTCACCTGTACCGCATGTCTTTGGACTGTGAGGGAATCCTGAGCATCTGAAGGAAACCCACACGAACATAGGGAGAACATGCAAACTCCACACTTCTTGCTGTGAGGCGACAGCACTGCGCCACTACGTCACCTCATCTCAATCAATCTAACATTATAAATTATTTCCAGACAGATATCTGGTGAAATTATATATATATATATATATATATATATATATATATATATATATATATATATATATATATATATATATATATATATATATATATAGTTAAACTGTTTTACTTAGGTTTTTTAGCAATTTTAGTGTACAACAGGTTCTGTTGTCAGAATAACAATTATTCCAGAACCCAGGAAGATTCATTTTGAAAGATTTAATTTTCTTGCAGCAAGGGGGCAATTCTGAAGAAATACAAACTAATTCATTCTTGTTGCTCAAAGGGCAGTCCTCTGAGGCCCGTGTTTATACAAGCATACAAACAAATGATGAGGCATTGTCTTTAATCATTAGTCTAAACAGTCGGTACAATCCTATTGATTATATACTCAACTCCTTGTCAGCACAATATTCTTGCAATGAGCGCAAACTAACCATTCATCTGTTTAAAAGTTGAGAGTGTGATTAGATCCAAACACATTTATAAACACAATTTTAGGGTCCAGCCACACGGTGGCTCAGTGGTTAGCACTGTCACCTCACAGCAAAAAGGTTGCTGGTTCGAGTCCCAGGTGGATCAGTTGGCATTTCTGTGTGGAGTTTGTATGTTCTCCCTGTGTTGACGTGGGTTTCATCCGGGTGCTCCGATTTCTCCCACAGTCCAAAGACATGCGGTACAGGTGAATTGAATAAACTAAAGTAGCCGTAGTGTATGGGTGTGCATGTGAGAGTGTATAGGTGTTTCCCAGTGCTGGTTGTGGCTGGAAGGGCATCCACTGTGCAAGAGAAATGCTGTATAAGTTGGCGGTTTAATCCACTGTGGTGACCTCTGATGAATAAAGAAGCTGAGCTGGTGGAAAATTAATGAATGAACGTTATTTTAAATGTATAAATATATAAATAGAAGATAATTAATAATTATTTAATATTTCAATTTTATTATTTATTTATTATTAAATAATTATTTAAATTATTTAAATAAGCTTTATATAGCTTTATTTGTTTTTCACATTTAACTTTTTAAGAATAATTTAATTTGTTAAATGTCTTTAAAATTAGATCAACCATAGATCTATGCTATAAAGCATGCTTAAAGTATCTGACAATTGAGAGGTTAACCAGCAGAAAGCTGCTTGATTCCAAGTGTTATAACTATTTTACACTTCAATTGGTAACCCCAAAAATCCAGATTAACATTGTCAACATACTTTAGTGTTAACTACGTTACTGTGCCATTGATTGGACAAAAGCAACATATGACTTAAGGGCTACTTTCATTGCAGAGCCTTATATTGTTGACCATACTAGCAGGTTTATCCTGAATTTTTTTATGGATTATAAAAAGGTCCAAATTAAATAGTCTCTTCCTCACTAAAATGCCCCTGCTCAAGTGTTGAAACAACTTTCTATAAAATGTTTACTGTTAAAACTATGCGATATGACAATATAACACACAATTAGCTTTAAAACATGCTGCATTGTTTCCCACTGCGTTGCACGGTTATTCATTCTTAATTCCAGGTTAAAAGCAGCGATAACCCTACTTCTCTGTTAGAAATGTAAACCATTTTATTATCTAGAGGTTAAAAACTGTTCTGTTTAGAACGATGAGATCCTGGGGTTAAGCACAGTGTGAAGACCCTGTACTCTCGGTTATA
Organism: Danio rerio; assembly: GCF_052040795.2. Taxonomy (NCBI): domain Eukaryota; kingdom Metazoa; phylum Chordata; class Actinopteri; order Cypriniformes; family Danionidae; genus Danio; species Danio rerio. The sequence continues at coordinate 16,573,954 of NC_141021.1, forward strand.
AACCACTACAATATTGACTACAGACAATGATTTTTTTGGAAGCAGAGTACAATGTGCTTCTGACTATTTGTGTGGTAAATAAAATTGACTGGAGAAGGACTGCACACCAACAAAAATGCAATAAAAGTTTTTTTTTTTTTTTTTTTTTTTAAATAAAAATTTGTGACTTTCCAAAAAGCATGAAAATATAACCAAAACAAAAAAATTATTTAAGTTTAGTTAGGTTGGTGATATGTAATATTATGTTGGTTTACTAGTTTCCACATTGTACTATTTGTCGATCTCGACAAGCCTCCCAATTTTCTGTTGTGGACTCTAGGGATTAAAAATGGGTTTGATTATTGTGAGTGATAAAATATGAATGAAATCAATTGATATTAAGAATTTGTTGAACCAGAGAGATATGGCAAAAGTGAAAGCATTATCAGTTTGTTTGGGAATTTCTTCATGGACCAGCAAGGCCAGACTACTAATAAACAAAACACATATTTTGTTAAATAACTAAATTACCTTAAACAACAGTACAATTTTTGTGTGTGTTTGTGTGTGTGTGTGTGTGTGTGTGTGTATGTATATATATATATATATATATATATATATATATATATGTAAATGTATATATGTATGTATATGCACACACACAAATTGTACTGTTGTATGCAGATGACCTTTTCAGCCTCTACATCAAAGTTCCTGAAAGCTAAGAAGGTCAAGGTGCTGCAGGATTGGCCAGCCCAGTCACCTGATATAAACATTATTGAAGATAAATACAAATAATCTTGATGAACTCTGGGAGTCCTGCAAAAACCCTTTCTTTGCCATTCCAGAGGACTTTATTAATCAGTTATTTGAGTCATTGTAGAGATGTATGGATGAGTCTTTCAAGCTCAAGGGAGTCACACACAATATTAGTTCTTTTTCCACTGCACCATGACTTTATATTCTGTATTGTACATTATATTGTGTATCTCTGTTAAGTGACAAGACTTTAGTCAAAGCAGAGTCCGACCTTACTGTCCTAATTAAACAATTAAAAATCAGGCCATGGTCATATGTTATTTAGGTAAAATAAGAATAATCTAGAGGCCTTTGCCTTTCATATTAGCCACTTTTTATACAGTACCATGTGATCAACTAGAAGTCAAGTTACTATTTGTTGTTCATAAGAATTGGATAGGTGACAAGACTTGCATTAGGTAGTGTACAATATATAACATTTTTCCAAAACATACAATCCAGAATCACATATTTTACTCTTAAACAAACAGTGGTCGATTTGGCGAAATGCCAAAACAATAACAAATGACAACAAACACAACAATTTTCTCTCTGATCAAAAACACTCTCAAACAAACACTATCAAGCAAACAATGAAAAACGCATAATAGACAGGCAAAGCATCCAAATTCAAATAATGATGATGGCACAAAGTAGTTGTTGGAGTGATGGTTTGAAGGGCCTTTATATTGGATTCTATCTGACCAATCACCACATTCAAGTGAATATCACTGGCCACACTCATCTAAAACAAAGAGTAAGAGATTTAGAGGGAAAATAAAATAAAACAAAATACAAGAGATCGAAAAAATAAAAACATCTACAAGTTGCATTTCAATTAGAAAGCCAGTTTCTTAGATAATCTCTTGAAATTAGTTAACATACATTATTTGGCAGTCTTTATTTTCAAATTTTGCACAGACCCCCTAGCACACCCCTGGAACTCAAGTGTGAAATCCCATGGTCTTTACTAAAGTTGTACTTAGGTACCGGCTGATGTAATGGAATCTCTAAAATATTTTGAGGAACTCGTCTGAATTAAAATCGAGGAACTTGCCTGAAGGCAGTTTGAATGCGGCAGAGTTCTTTGAAGAACAGAGCTGCTCAGGGAGGATGATGTTTTTCAAGGATTCCTTCGTCCCGGTGGAATATAGAAATGCTGCTCCAGTTATGGAAACAGCTCACTTACTTTAGAATTTTTTTCCCCACATCATTTGCACTGTCCTCTTTATTGCCGGTAGTTTTTGAACATCAGGGATGTCCAATCATTTCTTCAGTCCTGCATGTTATCGTTTTGTTCGCTCTGTGAATAGACTCAGAAACATCGAAACATGCGTACAGGGCAGAGTGAATATCACACAAGCATGCACGCTTCCCAGATTCAAATGAATCCATGTATTTGATAGCTTTGATTTGTTGGCTTGCTGGGGAACATATATTTTTAAAAAAGCCACATACTTGATTTGGATTCACACTGGAGTGCTAGACCTACGTATTGAAAATAGGACAACTGCCATTCTTACTAATAGTGTACTATTTTGGTTTATTAATTAAATTATGCATTCAGTTATTATCATATAAATGACCATGGTTAGTGTAGTAAGTCATGGTTATTTTGTTACCATGGTCCATGATTTCACTACAAAAACTATTTCCAACCATTTTTCAACAATTTGTACATTTTTGATTTAGTGGCTAATTTGAATGAATTCATTTAATCTCATTTATACAATTTAGTATATGATTTGTTCATCCACCAATGGTGGTAGGGTTTAGAGGCAAGGTTGGGTGCCACACCTCCTTTTAAAATTGTACATTTTCGTACGATTGAACTTGTACGAATTCGTACGAATTAGCCATTAAATGGACAAAGAGCAAGATCCTTGTGAGATCAGGCTGTTTTTTCCCCTGTGTTAATCAATGTACACATTCATATACAGATTTAAAGTCAGTTAGCAAATAACACTGAGTATGTGCATAAGTTCATTAATTCCTTCTTTTTTTCTTTTCGGCTTAGTCCCTTTATTGATCTGGGGTCGCCACAGTGGAATAAAACATCAACTTATCCAGCACATGTTTTATGCAGCGGATGCATTTCCAGCTGCAACTCATCACTGGGAAACACCCATACACTCTCATTTACACACATAAACTACGGACAATTTAGCTTACCCAATTCACCTATACCACATGTCTTTGGACTTGTGGGGGAAACCGGAGGTTCCCGAGGAAACCCACGTGAACATGGGGAGGACACGCAGACTCCACACGGAAATGCCAACTGACACAGCAGAGGCTCAAAAAGCGACCTTCTTGCTGTGAGGCGACAGCGCTACCCACTGCGCCACCGCAGCGCCCTGCATAACATGTTGAAAATGCTGAATAGTTCTTGTCTTGTTGTAGGGCTGCACAATTCTGGCTAAAATGAGAATAACATTTTTTTTTTAAATCAATATCACGATTTTCTTACCATTATGTAGATGTAAAATAAAGGTTAATGTAAGTAGGTTATTATTATTGTTACTTCTCAAACATATGGTTAAACAAGAACAATATTAAGCCTCTGTGTAGGTCTACTGTTGGTTAAAATACTCAATTTTGTTTAGATATGGGATGGTGGACTTGAACAGACTTTAAATTTGTCCTGGTCGTAAATGCACAGTAAAGTGATGACATCAGGATACAACTGTTCATAATTATGAAGTTGAATTATTATGTTTGAGACATGCTTGTCATTTGTCGACAACATTATTATACCATTTTTTTTTTCTGATAAAATAAAACATTTGTCATGATCAGATTCAGCTCTTGCATTATTTTCAACATTATATAGGGTAGAGTAGTTGTACTGGCACTGTTAAACATTTATTTAAAATTTTGTGTTCATTATGAAATAATATATAAAAAAAATATCAAATACTTGCCATAATCATAACTCTAAAGTGCGAAATGATAATTTAAATGATGTGTGCACTTTAGGTTTCACTTTCACTGTCAAGTGTGGCAGATGTCATGGCTGCCGTCCCTTTGAGAATATAAAAAAAACATAAATGTAAATCATACTTCCCGCGCGGCTCCCAAACAATCTGAACGTAATTTACAACTTAATGACCTGTTGAAAACAGCCTGTTCTGTTCACTAAAGTATACACCATTGGCGGATACGCGCGAGTCCTCTAGGTAGTAAACAAACAGTGCGTCAACTTATGTTTAATTTCGCAGCCAATAATACGTCCTTACAGTAAGACAGAAATTATATTTCGGAGTGAATTATACCTTAAACAGTATGTGACACTTTTAACACAATTTGGAGGCGTCCATTATTCTCAGCAACGCATATTAAACGTAAAGACTTGTGGAAACACCTTTATATTTCTCTTACAACCTTAAAAAACATAATTGGCTGAATCGTAGAAAAGCTAAATTAAGATCGTGTGCAAGGTCGAATTGAGATCGTTATTTTTTTTTTTTTAATTTTTTAAGTTATTATGAATTACATACACCACATTGTAAAAAATGCTGGGTTCCAAAGGAATTAAGTTAATTTTTACAAATTTAAGTGGATTGAACATAAAACAATTAAGTTGTTGTAAAAAAAAACTCAAGAATTGTGTTATCTCGACTCATTATAAATAAGTGGTTCGAACACACAGCAAATGCCTTTTTCTACATTGAATGACAAAGTTTTGTACAATATTTTTGATTCAAAATGACAAATTGTGACAGAAATGTGGCAAAAATGTTTAGAAGTTTGCACTACAGGATGTAATTGTTGGTCCTAGCTCAATATTGAATATTTATTTAAAAATATGTTTGCTGAACAAATAATGTTTGCTGTTTGTTCAAACTACTTATTTAAAATGAACTAAAACAACACTTGAGGGTTTTTTTTTGTGCTACAACTTATTGGTTCATGTTCAATCCACTTAAATTTGTAAAAATTAATAAGATAACCTTATTCCTTCATGTTGTACCCACACAAACATATTGTGTGGTCAATTTTACCCTAGCATTTGTTAACAGTATAAATTCTGTCTATTTTTCTATTTAATTATAAACTTGTTATAATTAGAGGAGATAAAAAAAAATAAAAAACATAACAGAATGCCACTCTATTTAGGGGCTTTTTTTAAATGCAAACAATAATTTAGAATTATTTACTACTCCCTTTACTTGATTCTAATTGAAGAAAAGGGGTTTTGCACTTTATAAGTTGTGAGTTCAGTATCTCATTGTATTAGCAGACGTCCAAAATGTGTTGTGTAACAGGAACGAACAATTACCAATTCATGCTAAATGTAAATGACTTAACCAAAGAGCCTTTTGCAACATTGGACAGCCGGGGAAACTGATAAAACATTGGCCCACTTCCTGAAGAACTTGCTTCATGAGTCTAAGAGTTCACAAAGACTTTATCTTATGTTTCTGATCTTAAGCTTGACTGAAACCTTGCCAGTGTTTTTAGTCTCTACAGCAAATAGCTCTCAAGAAAACAAATATGGATTACAGCCAAGGAATGTACCTGGTCAGCAATTTGTCAGTAAATAAACAGTAGTTAATGGCTAACCAGGCACTGCTTTTCATGTAATGAGTATCTTTCGACAACAGCAAATTTTAAACAAATTGAAATTGGTGTCTTGATGTGAGAGCAAGTGACTCAAAACCAAATTCAAACTTTATTTATTATTTTTATTTTTGAAAGTGGCCTTCTAATAAAAAATGACAGTGTGTTTATATAGCTCCCACTGAAAAACAAATCATTAATTGCATTTTTTAAGGTGTGTGGTGGCAAACTGTTTATTTAGGCTGAATTTAAACAAACAAATCAAGTTGAACATTACTAAATTTTATTTGTTTGTTTAAATGCAGCCCTTATAAATTGTTTGCAACCACTTCTCTTAAAAACATCTTAATCCAAGTAATTAATTATTTTTTCAGTGTAATTGATTTTAAACACAAATTTTAACACTTGAAATTAAGCTTTTCAAACTTTTTATTGTATGAATGGCACAAAACACAAGATAAAATACAAGCACACAGTTCATCTTGCAGTCTTTTCCTTTTGTGATGTATATCCAAGGTTTTTTTTATTCATTCATTCATTCATTCATTCATTCATTCATTTATTTATTTATTTATTTATTTACTTTATTTTTAGCTAAGTCCCTTTAATAATCTAGGGTCACCACAGCGGAATGAACCGCCAATTTATCCAGCATATGTTTAATGCAGCGTGTCAAGAGAGGCATGTGCAGGGCAGGGGGCCTTGAGGACAGGAATTGAGAACCACTGTGTTAAGCTGCAATCACACTGCACTTTTCTCTCCATAGACTTCCATTCATACACACGCTAATGCGTCAGACCGGAAACGCAAGCTTGTGCGACAAATTTCGTGGATCGCTGCATTGGAATGTTCAAGCTTGGTGAACTCGATAGCACATCACATAATTGCGTGAGACCAATCGAAGATCAAAACATGACCTGTACAGAAATTTTAAATATGGAGCAATCGCTTGCTTTTTTAACGTCTAATCATCTTGTTTAATCCCATCCCATTTTGCAGCGCCATGAGACAGAATTTCACAAGCTCAAACTCCAATGTGACTGCAGCTTTAGTGAGACAGACAAAAAAATAGCTCCACCCTCCCGATATCTCACAACATACAATACGACAGAAAGATTAGTTATTTCATGAGGGTAGGTGAGGTTAGGGAACTTTATTAAGATTATCAAGATACAATTATTTTCTTTTTTTTATTTTTTATTAAAATGAATTACACAGATCATTTATAATAAACACCAGAGTATAAAAATAGAAAAGACACATTTTGATGTCATGACAACTTTATTTATATAGTTTATTAGAACTCTAGGAGACTGTACACGGAAATAACCAGAACATTACAACACTGAAGTAAATGTGTGCAGTTTATCTGTAAATCAAACAGGCAGTTACAACATAGTAACAGTAGGCTTTTGGCACCACCGGTTTTAGAAATATAATAACGCAAAATCATCCAAACTGAGTTGTATTTATTTTTTCAAATATATTTAGGCACATATAACAAATCTGCTGTTGTATATCTGTACACTTAAAAAAAATGTAAACGTTTTTTTTTAACATAAAACAATTTAAATGTTGCCTACAAAGCCTCAAGAATTGTGTTGTTTCAGCTCAGTTTAAGTAAGCAGTTTAAACAAAAAGCAAATGCCATTTATTGAGTGTGCTGTAAAAGTACTGACCAAGAAAAAAAGTTTTATAGAAAAAAATAATAAGGCACAATTAACTTACAAACAATCAGCAACACACATCCACTTGACTATATCTGATGTTTCAGCACGACATACCTAATGTTAACAAACTAATGTTAGAAAAATGCCATAAAGAATCACTGAAATGGTCATTTGAACCCGTCAATTTTAGTGAATGCCCAAAAGAATCTGTATGTGAAAATGCATTAGATTTGCAATCATTATTAACGGCTGAGCATCAGTGAATCACCAATTGATTACCTCCGATATACTGACTTTTAAGACAAGTCGATCAGCATTAAAATAAATGATTCCAACTTTTAGAATCAACTCCCACCCTTATACTTTAAAGCAATCTTATACTTGTTTTTAATTGTAAAATAACCTTTACAGATCTTAACTTGGACCCTTAACAGTTTGAAAAATAAGAATAAAAAATGTGTAGACCACAGTCAATGCTGGTCATCTTCTGCTCATTTTTGCAGCCTGTGAGAATTTACAACTTTCCTCTGACCAGTTTTGTGCAAGATGACTCAGCTTACCACATAAAAGCGTTTGCAAACACTCCACACCTCATTTGACATTCATCTGATCTCCGTCTAAGTAAGAAATTCAACATACTGGACTTTCTGAAATTAATTGATTTTATAGCGTTTATGGAGTTTAAAGCTTACATGTTGATTAATTTTAAATAATATGTCATTAATACACATAACGTATTTAAAATATTTTATTTAATGTTAATATTTATATATATGTTTATATATATATGTTTATATATATATATATATATATATATATATATACATACATATATATATATATATATATATATATATATATATATATATATATATATATATATATATATATATATAGCTTTATTGTTAAGCTAACAATTTTAATAAATTAATAAATAAGAATAAAAAGTTATACACACACACACACACACACACACACACACACACACACACACACATATATATATATATATATATATATATATATATATATATATATATATATATATATATATATATATATATATATATATATATATATATTGTATAAGTTTTTTTATAATTTTTTTTTGCACAGGTATTCACCATTTTATGATGCAGTCAGCTGGTTTTCTTCTGTTGTGTGTGCCACTCATTAGTCTACTCTGTGAATCGAGTAAGTACAGAATTAGAAAGATTAACTAATTTATAGTTAAAACATTGTTTGCAATGGAATTTAGGAGATTCTTATTCCAGTGACTGATAGTAAGCAAATGTTTTTAAAATTATTGAAATCAACTTGCTTGAAACAGTCTTAAATCTTTTCAAATCTTTTTCAGTTGTTTGTCGACTCAACAGAAAATTGAGTACAAATTACATGACAAAGGTCTAATATATATTCAGTATTGTCATTGCCTACAGGTAAAACCCCTACAGGAGAATTTCCAGAGTCGGTCACTGCAAGAAGCTGCAGAGAACTTTTGAAGAAATATGGACATAAAAAAGGTATGAATGAAATATGAATATCCACAAATAGGTCGGCACTTACAAAAACATGAGCATCAAATTTTGCAAAAGAAAAAAAATCACAGTTTTTTTTCATCAGTTTTGGTAATATTTGTTAATAAAGTAAGGTCTGCTTTTCATATCTCTTAGTACAAAGCTTAAGCTGATCATTGCAATACCACCAGTCATTCGATCGAAGCCTGATTTCATTGTAGTTGCACATATTGCTCATAATCATTGTTTCAGAACACAAAATCATTATGATATGTAAAAATGTAAAAATTTGGTTTCACCAAACCACACAATAACATCTTTTTTAAGCTTAGTACTTTTGACAATCACGTCATTCAGAAGCAAACAAGACAATGCACAGGTTTTAAAGAGTATACACAGCTATAAAATGTAACTCTTATGTTCAGAGCTGAAAAAGAGTTATGAAAATGAAACAAGAAGTAACAATTAAAAATGCTGTAGATGATAAACATTTATTGAATATGCTTCAGAAAAAAAGGAAGTATAAATGTACATTAACATAGGGCTGAATGGAGTGGAAAAAAATGTGATCATAACAACATCCCCTTGTAGGTTATTATCAATAATTAGCAATACATGTCATATCTGCATTTTAAAAAGTTTATAACTAGGTTTTAGGTACTAGGTTTTGGCATGCAATAAAATGCTAAAATATAGAATATAAAGGTGATTTAAATCAAAGAGAAAGACTTTAATGTCCATTTGTATCTAATATGTCCACATCTCAATTAGTTTAGAGATTTAGAAGAGTTTTGATTAAGGTTTTGAGGTTACCAGAGCAAAAGGATAGTGCTCATGCTTGGGAAGAATGCTGTCGGCTTTATTGATTGTCGGATCATTCAATGAGAAATAACTGTGCTAATGACTGTTCTGAGATCAGTCTCTTTTTACTTACCCAGTCCACAAGTTACATAAACATTAAGCATTATTAAAATAGTTTCAGCTTTAATAGTTCACAACAATATTGTTCAAATTAAGAGATTAACTGACTCAACAAGCAGAAAGAAATTACAGAATAATTGAGATGATTTCCCAAATATTTCCCAAATGATGTTTAACAGAGCAAGGAATTTTTCACAGTTTTTCCTATAATTTTTTTTTTCTTCTGGAGAAAATCTTATTTGTTTTATTTCGGCTAGAATAAAAGCAGTTTTAAATAAAAAAAAATAAAAAAACATTTTAAGGTCAATATTATTAGCCCCTGTAAGCTTTTTTTGATTGGCTACAGAACAAACCAGTTATACAATGATTTGCCTAATTACCCTAACCTGCCTAGTTAACCTAATTAAACAAGTTAAGCCTTTAAATTACACTTTAAGCTGGGTACTAGTATCCTGAAAAATATCTAGTAAAATATTATTTATTGTCATCATGGCAAAGATAAAATAAATCAATTTTTAGAAATTAGTTATAAAAATTATTATGCTTAGAAATGAGTTAAAAACTTCTTTCTATTAAACAGAAATTGGGGGAAAAATAAACAGGGGGCTAATAATTCAGGAGGGCTTATTCTTTTGTATATTAAGTTACACAAATGTTTTTTATTAATTATTATTATTATTCAGAACGTTCTGAGAGTTTTGTTTTTTTTTTAATAATGGCTCAATACCTTCACATATAACTGTTTCACAGATGGCTTGTACTACTTACGCTCTAAAGACAATGAGGTTTACCAAACATACTGCGACATGAGCACCAACGGTGGAGGCTGGACGCTGGTGGCCAGTGTGCATGAGAACAACATCCATGGCTCGTGCACTGTTGGAGACCGCTGGACAAGTCAGCAAGGAAGCAGTTCATATCATCCTGCGGGAGACGGATCATGGTCTAACAAAGTCCTGTTTGGAACAGCAGAAGCTGCAACAAATGACGACTACAAGGTATAAACACAACTGCAAAACTGCATATTTCCCTATGACAACAAATCTACATAGATCAAACTCAAATAATCTGACACTTTCAGAACCCTGGATATTATGACATCAAAGCAAAAGACATTGCTGTGTGGCATGTTCACAATGATAATGAACTTGAGTTCTGGAAAGTTGCTTCGGTTTTGCGCTACCACACTAATAGCAACTTTCTGACACCTTTCGGAGGAAACCTTTATCACTTCTTCAAGGTACTTTGTAGATTTCAATTCACTTTTTACTGTATCTTATGGTAGTGTGGGGTAAAATGATAATGGTGTAATTGAAAGCTGATTACAATATATAACCTGCATTGATTGATATTTCATAACCTTAGAATTATAAGGTTCTGTCTGCATTCTAAATGATTTTGAGATATTGAGCTTCAAAGTTTTTGCATTCCATAGCAAACATTATGTGTGTAACATTTGTTTTTTAAATAAAAAGTTATAAAATGTAAACAACTTATAGAAAAAATCCCATAATGTAAATAAAAACATCCCATAATGTTAAGTCATTTAATAAGAATTTGTCAATAACTCAATTTTGACAAAAATGTCAGATAGAACCTTATGATATTAAGGTGACGATTTGTGACATGTTTGCAATGATTGTCCATGTTTTTCTCAGAAATACCATTTACAATATGGCATAGGTACATGCAACGATAGAGGGATATCTGTTCCTATTGTTTATGATATTGGCAGCGATATGAGGGTTAACGAACTGTATGGAGAATCTGTTAGAGGTAAGTCTATTTTTTTAGTCATGAACAGTATAAATATTTATATTCTCATACAAGTAAGACTTCTACTGTGTTGCGGGAGGGTTGGAGTGTTCAGAAACAGTATACCATCACCAAGCCTTTTCGAACTGAGCCTTTACCCATCTAACAAATAATAAAATAAAAAAAACGTTGTGTGAAGTATACCACTGCCTTTCATTTTAAGTTAGGACTATTCGAATGGCCCACGCACTCACCCGCCTCCTCCTCCACTCTACATTTCATTCACGACACAACTACACCCTCTCTCCCACCCCTACTTTTCTTAACTTTTGTCCGCGACACCTCCCACCAGTCTACAAGAATGTTGTCATAGGGCCTGTAATGGCCAGTAGTGCCCTTGGATTTATTTTATCTACATTATTTTATCTACATTTTAACTTATTTTATCTACATTTTATTCCAAAAAATTCATATCTTTTCAGTATTTTCTTTAAAAAAATAGAGATATCAAAAATCCCACCTGTAAAAACATTTGACTTTAAAAAGAAAGCCCGAAAATAAAATGAAAATAAAGAATAAACCTAATTCAGTAAAAAATTTTTTATCTAGAAACATAATTACATTTTAAATTAAATAATGCATAATTTGCATATTTAATGTGGTAACTATCTTTTGTTTAATGAATTCTACTCCGTGCCTTGCCTTAAAAAATTTTAATAATAATAGTAATAATAATAATAATTCTTTACATTTATGTAGCACTTTTCTGGACACTCAAAGCGCTTTACACATTTTTGGAGGTGGTAGTGGAGACATAGTGATGAAGCTAATTATGATATGGGGATGGTTACGAGGCTATGATGGGCAAATTTGGCCAGGATGCTGGGGTTAAACATCCTGGGATTTTTAATAACCACAGAGAGTCCGGAGCCTGGTTTAACGTCTCATCCGAAAGATGGCGCTCACTGAGCAGTATAGAATCCCCTTCAGTATACTGGGGCGTTAGGACCCACACAGACCACAGGTTGTGCACCCCCTGCTGTTCTCACTAACACCACTTCTGGCTCCTAGCTTTCTTATGTGGTCTCCAATCCAAGGACTGACCAGGCGCAGCCCTGCTTAGCTTCAGTGGGCGACCATGTGAGAGTTGCAGAGAGCTAGCTGCAGGAACCATTAAAAATAACCATTGAAAATAACCATTAAAAACTAAAGATCCATTTAAAAATGTAGTTTAGTGACGTTTAAGATTCTTCATTGAACCATACAATGCAACAATGTTCCTTTATTTTATTTATGTATCATGTATGATACACGTTGCATGTGTAAGATCTACAAAGTGGACTTTTTTTTTCAACTTACAAGCAGAAAACACAATTCCATGCCTGCCTAAAACACTGATACAAATGTTAAGTCTGTCACCATTTGAATAAGCATAATGTCATCCAAATACCTATGCAAAGGCAGAAGGCACGACGTATGAGAATTCTAAATTTGTCAGCATGATATGGAGGCACAAAGGTATTCAACACTTGATAGATCCATCGTTGTCCAGTGTCTATTGGACCCTCATTTGCAAGTGTAATGTATTTTTGAATAGAAATGGGTGGATCTTCATGCATTACCCCACCCCCGTTTAAAAAAAAATAAAATACATTTTCACATTAATGACTCAAAACATTTATCTTTATATATTGCACCAAGCTAAGCACCTGTGTCTATGAAAACAATTTGAAAACAATTTATTTGAGCTGAATTAAAACAAACTAAATAAGTTAAACATTATTAAATTTAATTTCTTTGTTTAAATTCAACACAAATAAATTGTTTGCAACAGTTTTGCAGACATCATTTTTTTTCAGTGTATTTTTTTTCAGTGTATTAACATTTTTATTGACCCTAAATTTGTACAGACCTGCATAAGTTTCTTTTTTCTGCTTAGCACATAAGACGATATTCTGAAGAACGTTGGTAACCAGACAGCAGAGAGCAACCATTGACTGTCATTGTATTTCTATTTCTTACTATGGAATTTAATGGCTACTGTCAACTGTTTGATTCTTCAGAATATCTTATTTTGAAAAAATGACATGTTTAAAACAACTAAAGTATGCAAAAGTAGTAAGTGCGTTTTTATTTCTGGGTGAACTATCTGTTTAAAACCTCATTTTGAATGTATCAGAAAACGAGGACAAAAATAAAATAAAAAAAAAGATGGGTGATGCATGTTTTTGAATCTAGAATGATTCTGTGATTTCTATTACAGCCGATTTTGACACTGGATATGTGACGTTCAGAGTTTTCAACTATTACCAAGAAGCATATGCAATGTGTTCTGGGGTCAGACCAAAGGGATGTTATGCACAATATGTAAGTATCCCAAATGACAAATCTAACATGAAAAAATGGGACAAAATCAAGAAAAATTATAAAAAATATTAATTAATTATTATTATTATTTTGATCATAAATATGTGTACATCAACACAATTCTAACATTTTTGGCTCTATACACCAACACAACAGATTTAAAATTAAACAAATGTTATACAATTTTATGCAATGGCCAAGTCAATCACCTGATCTGAATCAGATTGAGCATGCATTTCAATTGTTGAAGAAAAAATTGAAGGGAAAATGCCCCAAGAACAAGCAGGAACTGAAGACAGTTGCTGTAGAGGCCTGGCAGAGCACCACCCGGAATGAAACCCAGCGTATGATGATGTCTATGCATTCCAGACTTCAGGCTGTAATAGACGGCAAAGGATTTGCAACCAAGTGTTAAAAAGTTAAAGTTTGATTTATGATGATTATTCTGTCCAAGAATAACACTTTTGGACCCTTAACAAGTGGAACGCACTAATGCAAACTGTTGTAATTCCTACAGCGTTCACCTCATTGGGATGTAAATAAGCTCAAATTAAAGCTGACAGTCTGCAGTTAAAGCACATCTTGTTTCATTTGTTTCATTTCAAATCCATCGTGTACAGTTGGTGTATAGAGCCAAAAATGTTAGAATTGTGTTGAAATATTTATGGACCTAACTGTTTAAATAATTTATTTTTCTGAATATTATTGGTGCCATCTTTACAATGTCTGTGTCTTAATATATTTGTGCTTGTTCATTTTTGTGTTTTGCAGTATTGCATTGGTGGTGGTGGCTACTTTCCAAACACGTTTTGTAGCGATTTTTCCTACTTGAATGCAAATAATGGTGCCACAAATGGATACGGTGCATCTAAAGAGATCATAAATGCGGCTGTATTTATTTTCTACCGCTAAAATGCATAAAAAAGGGGAGAAATGTCATGCATGTTCCAGCAAGTGTATTTCTTCTTGCAACATAATCAGAATTCAGCATTTATAGACACACACACATATACACAGCTTTATTTTCTCTTTAATGCGGTGGTTTTGTGCGCTACCCCACTGCTGTGAAAATCACCTTAAAGGATTAAGCAAGCACATAAGATCAAAAATCTATCATTATGCTTGTGTATTGATAAAATGCAAATAATAAAGTGCGATTTGCAGCAACATCATCTCACTTTATGCAGTTCTTCTTTTGTGGCACATCTCTTCACTTTATGTAATTCTTCTTTTGCTTCAAGAATTGTCAATGATAAAATACACTTCCTGGCCACTTTATTAGGTTAACCTTACTAGTGCGTGGTTGGACCCACTTTTGCCTTCAGAACTTCCCTAATCCTTCGTGGCATAGATTCAACAAGTTGCTGCAGATTTTGTCCAATATTGGTGAGCCTGTGCAAAATGTAGCCAGTTTCCTGTTCTTACCTGACAGGAGTTGCACCCGGTGGTCTTCTGCTGCTGAAGCCCATCTGCCTGAAGGTTAGACATGTTGTGCATTCAGAGATGCTCTTTTGCATTTTTGCATCTTTTGGTTATTTGAGTTACTGTTGCCTTTCCATTAGCTCAAACCAGTCTGGCCATTCTCCTCTGACCTCTGGCATCAACAAGGCATTTGTGCCCACGGAACTGTCACTGACTGGATATTTTCCCTTTTTCGGACCCTTCTCTGTAAACCCTAGAGATAGTGGTGCATAAAATCCCATTAGATCATCTGAAAATGCTAGCCCGTCTAGCACCAATAACCATGCCACATTCAAAGTCACTTAAATCACCTTTCTTCCCCATTTTGATGCTCGGTTTCAACTGCAGCTGATCATCTTGACCATGTCTACATGCCTAAATGCTGATTGGCTGATTAAAAATTTGCGTTAACGAGCAGTTGGACATGTGTACCTAATAAAGTGGCCAGTAAATGTATACGGTTAATCAATGAGAAAATACGTGAATAAAAAAAAAAAAAAAACAATATTCTTGAAAGAATAATTTTTTTGGCATTTAAGTATTTGTGATTATTTATTGCTCAGGTACAGAAAAGTCAATACTAGCATGATTATACTTGTATTACTTACATACTTGTTATTTTGCTTTAATAACTGCAGCGTGTGAAGTGATGCATGATCATGGTTTTACACGTTCTCTTTTGTTTAAATTTTATTTATTAATAACTTTTATAGTAACTTTTTTTTTTTTTACTTTGTGTCTTGAATTAGCCTTATAGGGCTAATTAGCCTTAGTCGTATATGTAGATTTTGAAAATCAATTCATCAGTCCATCAATCAATAAAACAAGCCTTTTCAGAAATATCCTTTAAAGACGAATTAACATTTAAGATTTAATTTCCAGGAAACTTTCAGTTGGTTACTTAAAATTTACTGAAAGTTAATTATACTCATTTGAAAAGAGTTTTGAGCTCAGTGTTGAGTTAAATACCTTATTACATCAACTTAAATGGAGTAAGTTCACAGTACTCATAGATTTTTTTTTCCTCAAATGGTTTAAGCAATCAGTTTCCTCAAACAGTTTGAATTGCCTTATTGGGTAATACAGTACTCAGTTGGTTTGAGTTCTCTTCAGTTATTGGGTTTTACTGTGCTCAACTTGCTTCGTTTACTCAAATGGATTAAGTTCACAGTACATTAGGATTAGTTTTTGAAAAAATGGTTTGTTCAAATTGGTTTCTTCAAATGGTTTGAGTTACCTTAACTTTTGGGTTTTTACAGTGTACATACTGTACCATGGTAGCATTTAACCTGTCTTCATTTTCAGCAAACTTTCTATTTATTTACTTATTATTATTTTAACTTTAAAATTCCTTTTAAGCTGTGCATCTGATTTGGAGATGCATCTTGACAACATGGCTGTGTTTCAAAACCCAGTGAGCTGCCTACCTAGACACTATTTAATACATTTTTATTAAATTAAGCAAGCAAAAAATATAAACAAAAAGAGAGAAAAAATGTGTTTCCAGGTATATTCTTGAAAGATAAATAAACATTTAAGATTTCATGTTCAGGCACTGGAAAAATAAATCATAAATCAACAATAATTGTTATTTGTGTATTATTTTGCTTGAAAACTTAATTGTGCCATCTCAGATATGCTTATTTTTTATATATGTAGAATATATTTTCTTCATTTTATCCTAATTTTTTTTGTTGTTCAACCTGCAATATATTATTAATAATAATTTTATAATAGTCATGGTGGCGCAGTGGGTAGCACTATC
The DNA here is from genome assembly GCF_052040795.2 of Danio rerio. NCBI lineage: Eukaryota > Metazoa > Chordata > Actinopteri > Cypriniformes > Danionidae > Danio > Danio rerio. The sequence continues at coordinate 16,590,750 of NC_141021.1, forward strand.
GCCTCACACAGCAAGAAGGTCGCTGGTTCGAGCCTCGGCTGAGCCAATTGGCATTTCTATGTGGAGTTTGCATGTTCTCCCCGTGTTTGCGTGGGTTTTCTCCGGGTGCTCTGGTTTCCCCCACAGTTCAAGGACATGAGCTGTACGTGAATTGGGTAAGCTAAATTGGTAATTTATGAGTGTGTCTGATTAAGTGTGTATGAATGTTTCCCAGTGATGGGTTGCAGCTGGAAGGGCAGGATAAGTTGGCGGTTCATTCTGCTTTGGCGACCCCAAATAAATAAAAGGACTAAAGCGAAAAGTAAATTAATGAAGGAATGAATTTTATAATACGTTTTATCCTCATAGCCACATCTACGGATATTGTAACATGACAAGTGTTTTAAACTACCAATTTGTATCCGGCTAATTCGTTGTTTAGCAAATTAATAAAAATAAATAAATAGTAATACACATTTATTGTTTTTCATCTGGTTCTGAAGTATTGTAGCTTTAAATCTAACTTAGTGAGCTGCCCACCTTTACGTTACGTTTTTATTTTTTAATGAGCTTCTCATTAACAAAAGAGTAACAAAATCCTATATGATACATAAATGCTGCGTAAATACGCAGCGACTGTTTTTGAATCACTTCCTATGAAAAGCCTGTGTGTACTTTGACCCTCCTCTCTTCCACTACTTGTGCTAGGAGGAATCGGAAGTATGTTGTTATGAAAAAAGGGAAAATCTGTACATCAAGAAAGGATCGAAAGGAGGAGGCAGCGAGATCTGATGCTATGGCATCTGAAAGGGAGAACAGATGGACCATTTGTGCTGTGATTGTGTTTTTGATAGCAATATGTGCAGCTCATATGACAGATCGACCTGCCTGTGAGTGTCACATTCCGTAACAACAGTTTTATTTTGTCTAATCAACATTATATCAAACACATTTCTTAATGTTATGCTTCCTTTTTGTTTCGTTATACCTAATTATGTTAGCCATTATATAGCAACAATTAGCTGTTTTTAGCCTATGCTAACTGTCTTTACGTAAAACAAAACGTGTTCGCGTTAATGTTATTGTTATTCACCTCGTTGTATATTTTGTTTAAACTATATAACGTTATACGACATCTAAATGACATATTGTAGACATTTTCTGTGTGAAAGACGTGTTTATATTTAATTACGTTAACGTTATCTTAGTTTCTTGTTAGCATACAGTGTATAGTAGCCACCAGTACATGATGCTCTTACGCATACAGTGACCGCAATTATAACAACATTAGGAGGTCTGAGTGATTCAAATTTCCCTCGTTTGGAGATCTGGGCAGTTTTTTATGATGTTTCTTGTGAGGCAGATTAGTGCAGGCATGTGACCGCAGGAGGGACAGAGTCACCATTGTAAATCTGCAGTAGTAGAGAGCACCAAAGCAGCTGACCATTTACTTCCATTAAGAGATATACATTTAGGCTGAATTTAATTATACATACTTCAGTCGAGCTCTACAGAGCGGTGAGTATATTTCAGAATTGCTGTTAGATGTTTTTATTATTTTATTCCTAAGGAAAATGTAAGAGGATTTGTCACAAAATCAAGTGAGTTGCCTTCTTAGATGGCATTTTTAGGCATTCAGAAGCTATTTATTAGGGTTACTTTTGAGGTGCTTTTAACTTCAGTCTTTGAACACACAAGTTAAATTGTCTTTTTGTAAAGCAAAGTTGTTTATAATTAATAATTGATGATCTAGTGGCCTCTTTACAGCTTCTCGCCCTCACCGCAAGACTTCTGTGCTGAAGATGGATGAAGCGGCTCTTTCGGTTATCAATGAGGTCGAGGAGGAGATGGTGCTTTATGTGCTTTCTGATCACTGTTATCAGGTATGGGATATTGATGTTTTGGCTTTTTAATTTTTTTAGAAGACAACATTAAACATACTAGGCATTTAACAGTATTTTGTGTGGGCATAACATTGTCAATAATGATTGAGATAATTATTTTCTTGCGTAGGTGAAAAATGACAGCTTAAAGTGTTTTAATTTATCATCAGTGTGGCAAACGAAGCTCAAATAAGTTATTCATTATTGCATTATTAAGTTAAACCTTCTAGATTTGCCATATTTGATGTGTCATGCTTATTAAATAGTAATACACCGTAATAAATCACTATTTATAAATTACAACGTGTAAAGCTTTTTTCGAATGTACAGTATGCAGTCAGAGATGGAATGCAATGCCAAATCTAGCATTTTAATTAACTCTTGGTGGTTCAAACCAAGGATGATAACTGTAGCAATAAAGAAGATGTGTTTAAAAGAATATTTATTTCAGACCATATCTATAATAATATAGAACAACTATATCACTACAATGAGCAAATGCTAAGCAGATTAATGATAAATACATTGATACCAAATAAGAATCCATCTTGCTTTAAAGAAAATGAGCATTTAAATGACAAAAACTACAACTCATACCTGTGATAAACAATGTCATCTTGTATTGGTATGTATAAATGTATTTTATAGTTGTTATTTTAGTTCTAGAGGAGTTTCAAAAAGTTTAAAATTGAGTTAGTTGTCCACGTTGTTTGGGCTGGCTTTGTTTTGGTAAACAGAGTTCAAATGAAGATTCGTATCATATATTATATATGTAAGACAATATATTGCAGCTGCAAAGAAAATTATCAGTTTAACACATCATGATGCTGCTTAAAGTGTTAGTTCACCCCAAAAGCAAACCCATTAATTACTCAACCTCATGTCATTCCAAACCTGTGTCTTCAGACTAAAATGTAAGATAACATCTGAGAGCTCCCTCATTCTCCATAGACAGCAATGGTCACAAGACGTTCAAAGTTTAGAAAAATGCCAAAAACACACCATTTGCCTTTAGTGGTTCAGTTGGAGTATTATGAGAATACTTTTGTGTCCACATAAAGCAAAAATAAGGGCATTTTCTAAAATAGCAAGCCTTTTGTCCTTAGTGTCAACATATTGCTCATGCAGTGACATGTAGCCCCCCTAGGTGTGAATGTGCACCCTTTACTGACACTGAAGAGAAGAAACTGTTAAAAAACAAAATTAATAAATACATTTGTTATTACTGTTTATTCATACACAAAAGGATTCTCGTAGTTGATAAAATTTTGATTGAACTACTGAAGGCATAGATTTGTTTTGAGGATATATTTTGCTATTTTTCTGAACTTTGAACAAGTTGAGGCATATGCTGTCTATGGAGATTGAAAAAGCTCTCGAATTTTACAAGCAATCTTATTTGTGATCCAAACAAACAAAGTTATTTGGAATGACATTAGGGTGGGTAATTAATAACAAAATTATAATTTTTGGGTAAACTAACACTAAACTAACACACAAAAGCATTTATGTTGTCTTTATAAAGTCTCTTTTTTTAACAGTTCCTAATGTTAAAATAGGATTTAAATCCCTGTCATTTTAAGGCCCACCGCAACATAATGTAGGTGTGTGGTTTTCTTTGCCCATCAGATTGATTGACAGAAGCATATTAATTTGTCTCCGTAATAACGCATATAAACCTGTCTACAGAACAGGATTTACAAAGAAACTGGGATTAAAAGATCTGTTCCAACTCTCTGTGATCAGCTGTACCTCAAGAATGAGTTTTACACGTTTAAATGATTTTAAAAAAGTGCATGTTTTTAATAAAGCTCATTTGCTTATTGGAACCTAAAAAGAGTAAAACCTAAGTATAATCTTTTGATATGATGTAAGTTTGGAGAAAAAAACTATGTCTATATACAGTTGGAGTCAGAATTATTGGCCCCCTTTTGATTTTATTTTTTTTCTTTTTAAAATATTTCCCAAACTATTTTTAACAGAGCAAAGAAATTTTCACAGTATGTCTGATAATATTTTTTCTTCTGGATAAAGTCTTATTTGTTTTATTTTGGCTAAAATAAAAGCAGTTTTTATTTTTTTTAAAAACATTTTAAGGACAAAATTATTAGCCTCTTTAAGCTAACTTGTTTTCCGATAGTCTACAGAACAAACCATCATTATACAATAACTTGCCTAATTACCCTAACCTGCCTAGTTAACCTAATTACCCTAGTTAAGCCTTTAAATGTCACTTTAAGCTGTATAGAAGTGTCTTGAAAAATATCTAGTAAAATATTATTTACTGTCATCATGGCAAAGATAAAATAAATCAGTTATTAGAGATGAGTTATTAAAACTACTCTGTTAAACAGAAATTGAGGAAAAAATAAACGGGGTGAATAATTCAGGGGGACTGTGAGGGACCGAGCCAGCACGTACAGTAAGGGGCATACAAAAAAAGAAGATTTTCAAAAATAATTATTTTTAATAAAGTCAAAAAGGTTCACAAAAAGTTCAAAAATAAATTAATTAAATCAATTGAAAGAACAATAAACTAAACAAGGAAAACAAACTGAGTTCAAACCAAACAAATCATGTCTAAACCAAAAACAGAACTCCATGAAATGACAAGACAGACCACATTTATAGCACAGGGACTAGTCCACATTAAACAAGAAGGGGGAGACAAAAACATACAATTTACAAATACAATAAACTAAGCCAAACATCTAAATACAAATCTAAATATAAAGTTAAATAAATTATAAATAAGGCAAAACTAAATATAAATCTGAATAAACAAACATGGCAAATCATTATTTAACCTAAACTAAACATGAGCTCTCCCTCCAAGCCATTAAGCCAATGGTATCGGCAGGCGGAACCAAAAGACGGCCTCTTGCGGCACGTCGGACCTTTACTTGGGTGGACCACACCCGGAAACTCTGTTCCTCGTCGGCACTGCAGCACGGTAACTTAAACTCAAAAGAAAACTAAATTAACAAAACATACAGTACAGATAACTGATTTTGTGTGCACCCAAAATAGTAATAAATGTACTGTGAATAATAAAGAAAGGTAATGAGAAACTGAAAGTGTATGAGTCTTATTTAAATCAGATATGAATGAAACGAAAATGTATAAACAATAACTGAAACTGTGACCAATAAATAATCTTAAATGAATATGTGTAACGTGTGTGTGAGTGTGTGTGTGTGTGTGTGTGTGTGTGTGTGTGTGTGCGTGCATGCCTCACTCTCAATGTGTGGCCACCACACTGGCCATCACATACTCCCTCCCTTCGGGAATGTCACTGGCACATCGGGACAAGTAGTCAGCTGTAAGGTTTTCTTTGCCAGGGACATGTCTGATAATAAACCGGAAGGGCTGCATGGCCAGGTACCAGCGGGTAATACGACTGTTGGTATCTTTCATTTCTTGAAGCCATTGTAGAGCTTTATGATCAGTCTCCAGTGTAAACTCCCGGCCTAGCAGATAATACTTTAAAGAGTCCAAGGCCCACTTCACAGCCAAGCATTCCTTTTCCACAATAGAGTAGCGAACTTCCCTGGGGAAGAGCTTTCGACTCAGGAAGGCCACTGGGCGTCGAGTGTCACTGCTGCCCTGCAGCAATACAGCTCCCAGGCCTCGATCTGAAGCATCAGTTTGCAAAACAAAGGGTTGGTGGAAATCAGGGTTATGCAAGACAGAATCTTTACTCAAGGCCTTTCTGAGATCTTGGAAAGCTGCAACAGTTTCTTGGGTCCACTTCAGCTGATTGGGACTCCTTGAACCAACCATGTCAGTCAATACTGCAGCCCGCCCAGAAAAGTTGGGAATAAATCTGTGATAAAACCCAGCCATACCCAAAAAGGACCTTAACTCCTTACGGGTTTGTGGCTGTGGACACTTTTCAATGGCCCGTACCTTCTCCACCTGGGGTCGGAGCACCCCTTTACCAATAACAAACCCCAAGTACTCTGTCTCTGCGTTTGCAATGGTACACTTTTGGGGGTTAACTGTCAGGCCGGCTGCCTGAAGGCGTTGCAGAACTTCCTGGAGATGCTGCAGATGTTGCTGCCATGTGTCACTGTACACCACAATATCATCCAGATAAGCAGCTGTAAATGGTAGTCCTCGCAGTACCTGGTCCATTAGTCTTTGGAAGCTGGCCGGTGCCCCATGCAGTCCAAAGGCTAGAACCTTAAAATGGAATAGGCCCCAGGGTGTTTTAAACGCAGTGAGTTCTCTGGACTGTGAAGTCAACGGAATCTGCCAATAACCTTTTGAAAGATCAATGGTGGTTAGAAACTTTGAGGTGCCCAGTCGATCAGTGAGATCACTGATTCGTGGAGTAGGGTAAGCATCAAACTTGGTCACGGAGTTGAGGTAACGAAAGTCTATACAAAACCTTATTGACCCATCCTTTTTCGGAACAAGGACCACAGGGTGGCACCATTCGCTTTTAGAGGGTTCTATAATTCCCAGCCTCAGCATCAGATCCACCTCCTCTTTCAGCGCTTCTTGGAGACGTTCAGGGACCCTGTAACTCATTCTTCGAACTACAGCATCGGGTTTCAACTCAATATTATGTTCAATCAAGGTGGTAAAGCCAGGGTATTCTGAGAAGACTTCTGGTAAACAAATTTCTCTCACCTCATGCTGTTGCTGTGAGGACAGGTGACTCAGATCCACATCTCCTAGAGCTGACTGAGGCAGAAATACTTCAGAATCATCCTCTTCTTTGACTTGCCGGATCATCAAGCTGTGGCTAGATTCAGGAGGACGAGGAAACCATTCTTTAAGCAAATTTATATGCAGAGTACGTGTAGAATGAGCATGGTCAGATAGAGCAACTTCATAGGTGGTAGGACCTAGTTTCCTTTTAATTTCATACGGCCCCTGCCATTTTGCAAGCAGCTTACTTTCATGACTGGGCAACATCACAAGTACCTTCTGACCGGGCTCAAACTGCCGCTCCCGAGCGGATTGATCGTACCAGGTTTTCTGTCGTGTTTGAGCTTCTGCCAAATGAGACTGAGCTAGTGCCGACATCTTTTGCAAACGTTCCCTCATCTGAATCACATAGGATGCCACATTAGTTTCATCATTTCTCTGTGGGTTTCCCTCCCAAACTTCTCGGAGTAATGCTAAGGGACCTTTGACTTCATGACCATAAAGCAACTCAAACGGGGAAAATCCAGTGGAGGCTTGTGGCACTTCCCTGTAGGCAAACAGAAGATATGGGAGCCATTGATCCCAATCAGTGCCAGACTCACCAACAAACTTGCGTAGCATCTGCTTTAACGTCTGGTTAAATCTTTCGGTTAACCCATCTGTCTGGGGATGATAAGGAGTGGTTCTCAAACTCTTGATGCCCAGCAACCTATAGACCTGCTTCAGAAGATTCGACATAAAATTAGTCCCTTGATCTGTTAGAATTTCACTTGGAAAGCCAACTCTGGAGAACAGTTGCACTAGACAGGTAGCCACGTACTTGGCCTTAACTGACCTTAAGGGAAACACTTCAGGATACCTAGTGGCATAGTCAGTCACTACAAGCATAAATCGGTTACCCGAACGACTTTTCTCCACTGGTCCAACGATGTCCATTCCCAGTCTTTCAAATGGAGTGCCTATGAGTGGCAGTGGTTGGAGAGGGACCCGCCTTGGGCAGTCAGAGGACACTTTTTGACATTCAGGGCAGGTTTTACAGTACTGGGCTACTTCTGAGTTCAGACCAGGCCAATAGAAGTGTTTTCTGATCCGGGCGATGGTTTTACGTTTCCCCAGGTGGCCAGCCCAAGGAATCGAGTGACCCAGAGTAAGGATAACTTCACGGACACACTGTGGTACCACCAGTTGTGTCACTTTTCCCATCTGACGATATAGTAGACCCTGGTACATACAAAATCTTTCCTTTGTCTCTCCATCAACAGTTTTTCCATCCTCCTGCTTTGCTCTCTCCAGATAAGGAACAAGACTGGCATCCTCTTGTTGCATCTGCACAATGTTGACCGGCAGCTTAAATTTGGGTGAGAATTCAGCAAACTTATCAACAGGCATTACGGAAGCATTATATTGGATTTTCTCAAACCGTTTCTGTCGTCTGGATTTCCTAGGTTTAGTTGAGCCATCGATTTCTGCATCAAAGAATGGTAGCGTAGCAAGCAACTCTTTACTTTCGTCTCTCATATGGCTCTGGGCTCGAGTAACAACCATGTTACAGGTGGATGGTGGCTGCAATAAGTCCCACAGTACTGGCAGGTCATGCCCCAAGACTACAGGGAAAGGTAGGTTGTCAGCTACACCGACCTCCAAGAAGTAAGTCTGACCTCTCACCTTCAGATAGACCTCTGCGGTGGGTAGTAGCTTTTCGTCACCATGCACACAGCGGACAGCCTTCAGGTTGGTGTAGCGAAGGAGGGCTGGAGAAATGCACTTCATGTGTACCACAGTCTGATCACTCCCGGTATCAACCAAAGCAATCATTTCCTTTCCATTAATCTCAACAGTGGTGCTTGCTGGCGAGCGTTCAGCTTTAGGGGCTGGCTTTGCAAGATGCCTGGGCACATAACACAGGTGAGTATTCTTGATTACATTTCTAGGGCACATGGGCTTGGTATGACCTTCTTGATTACATAGGTAACATATTGGCATTTTCCTATAATTCTTAGGAGCATTGACAAATGCAGGCCCTCCTCCAGGAGGCTTACCAGCACCAGGGAAGTTTCTCATAGACTGCTGTGGAGGATTTGCTCTCCGGTCATCTCGGCTGGATTTCCACCACCAGGACTGATTTCTCTGACGTGCTGCCACAAACACATCTGCCAGTGTTGCCGCTTGTGAAGCCGACTGTGGATCATGTTCTCGTACCCACACCTGTAGCTCTGGAGACAACATTCTCAAGTATTGTTCAAGAATGATCACTTCACCAATTTCTTCAATAGACTTACTTTTTGGCTGCATCCATTTACCATACAGTTCTTTTAACCTCACATATAGTTCTTTAGGGCTTTCAAGGTGTTCTACTTCAAGAGACCGAAACCTCTGCCTGTAGGTTTCTCGACTGATGTCATATTTCCTTAATACGGCAGATTTAAGTTCATCATAATTCAAAGATTCATCAACATCCATGTGAACATAAGCAGCCCGGGCCTTACCCGTCAGAAGGGGAATCAGATGAAATACCCACTCCTCTTTTGGCCATCGGCAAACTGCTGCCATTCTCTCAAAGGTAATTAGGAAATGCTCAACATCATCACCATCAGACAACTTTTCCAATTTAGGCTCTTTGAGTGGGCACTGACCTGTATCACGGGCTTCAGCTCCCTCTCTCCGACAGGTACTTGACTGAGATAATGGCCTACTTGGACCAGCACCCTCATCCAGGTGATCCAAATCATCTTGAGATGTTACCAAAGTATTTGGAACAAGAGTGGTGCGAGCCTGCACCTCCAGCTGCAACAGGCCAAACTGATGATGGAGAGCTTTGAATCGGCGTTCCTGCTGGGCCAGCTCTGCAATCCTTTGTGCTTCCTGAGCCTCCATTTTTGCCATGTGAGCTCTCAACAAGCCTGTCAAGTCAGCTATTGTTGGTTCAGTGCATTCAGTCTCCACATCAAATTCTCTCACCTCCTGTAATTCTTCATCCCCCAGCTCTTGTGCAACTTCATCCAGTTGCTCCACTGAAACAGCCTTTGGGGCTCCTCTTCGTCCTCCTCGGTTCATGGCCCAGAAAGTTTACTAGAGAAAAAAAACTATGCCCCCTACTGGCAAATCCCACTTCTGACACCACTTGTGAGGGACCGAGCCAGCACGTACAGTAAGGGGCATACAAAAAAAGAAGATTTTCAAAAATAATTATTTTTAATAAAGTCAAAAAGGTTCACAAAAAGTTCAAAAATAAATTAATTAAATAATTAAATCAATTGAAAGAACAATAAACTAAACAAGGAAAACAAACTGAGTTCAAACCAAACAAATCATGTCTAAACCAAAAACAGAACTCCATGAAATGACAAGACAGACCACATTTATAGCACAGGGACTAGTCCACATTAAACAAGAAGGGGGAGACAAAAACATACAATTTACAAATACAATAAACTAAGCCAAACATCTAAATACAAATCTAAATATAAAGTTAAATAAATTATAAATAAGGCAAAACTAAATATAAATCTGAATAAACAAACATGGCAAATCATTATTTAACCTAAACTAAACATGAGCTCTCCCTCCAAGCCATTAAGCCAATGGTATCGGCAGGCGGAACCAAAAGACGGCCTCTTGCGGCACGTCGGACCTTTACTTGGGTGGACCACACCCGGAAACTCTGTTCCTCGTCGGCACTGCAGCACGGTAACTTAAACTCAAAAGAAAACTAAATTAACAAAACATACAGTACAGATAACTGATTTTGTGTGCACCCAAAATAGTAATAAATGTACTGTGAATAATAAAGAAAGGTAATGAGAAACTGAAAGTGTATGAGTCTTATTTAAATCAGATATGAATGAAACGAAAATGTATAAACAATAACTGAAACTGTGACCAATAAATAATCTTAAATGAATATGTGTAACGTGTGTGTGAGTGTGTGTGTGTGTGTGTGTGTGTGTGTGTGTGTGTTTGTGTGTGTTTGTGTGTGTGTGCGTGCATGCCTCACTCTCAATGTGTGGCCACCACACTGGCCATCACAGGGACTAATAATTTTGACTTCAACTGTATGTGGACTCATGATCCGAATTTACATAAAACACTTTTTCCTGACTGTTTTTAATGCGTATATAACATACTATTATTTAACTTGCTTTAACTATCAGAGAATAAAAACAAAAACATTTCCCATTTTGGACAGTTAGTATAGTGTTTGGGACACTTCATATGTTGCAAAACAGTTGCAGGATGACACTATGTCTCCTAACATAACAAAATATAAAACATTAAAAGGATTTAAAATAGCCACTTAAGAGCTAAAATGTGCTGTCCATGTATGTGGCCACTAAGCCCTAGGAGGTTAAAGGCAAATGCTACAAAACAGCTACAATGTAATCTAACTCCAAAATTCACATATTCAGCAGGGTATAATAAATGATCCGATGGGTATTTTGAGCTGAAACTTTACAGACACATTCTGGAGACACTTAAGACTTATCTTACCTCCCGTAAAAGGTGTGAAATAGGAGCTTTTTAATTCTATTGTTCTAAGAGGACAATGTACTTGTGTTGTCTCTGCCTTAGTGTTTGCCTCAGCCGTTGGGAATGATACCTGCAAGGCCCACTTCTGGAAGCCCTGCTTCAGTGGGATTTGTCGTAGGCACACAGCACGCTCTGACTATGTTGATCAACAGCACAACAACGCTGCAGCAATGCAAGTGAGTCCACTGGAGCATTTAACTCAGGACAAAAGCAGTTTCAGGCCAACTTTACACCAAAAACAACTTTACCATGTTTATTTCCCTCGGGCACCATTTTTAAGACAGGGCGTTATTGTCAGACAATTGATTTGTTTTTCCAGGGTAAATTTCCACTTTGGGGAGCAGGGGAACTATTCTCTGTGGGTGAAGAACCTGAATGAGCCGTCACAGATCAACTGCGAAATGATCACTGATTCAGATCCCATCAACAGCTACCTGCGTGAGTGCACCTTACCTCTGCACATCATGATTGATCTGTTTAGATCATTTTTCATGTTTTTATTAAGGGTTTTGTTTACTTGTGGTCAACTGGTATCATTATAGAGGTAAAAGAAATTGTCTGAGTTTAAAGTAAGAAATAGTTTGTAACTTTAATAAAGTGATTTAGTCAATTTCAAGTCAAGTCAAGCTTTATTGTCATTCTGCTACATGTTTGGACATACAGAGGATTGAAATGGTCTCGCAGGACAACAGTGGTACATAAAATAATCATAAATGCAAACACAACACTGGACATAAGAGCTATTTTAAAGAACCTATGCATAACTAACATGTAACTTGTTTAATAGTTATTTGGATATTTTACTTAATCTTACAAGCTTGAAAAAGTAAAAATTTTGTAATGAAAAAATTGCCAACATCTGACCAGTTCAATGTTAGCATAAGCAATGACGGTTAAGGAGAAATTCAAAATATTGCTTGAATTAATTACCTTTTATAATATAATATATGATTGTTATATTAAAATGTAGGAAACTGACAATTACAGATTACTAAGACTGCCTGTAAATTGTGTAACTTGTAATTTTAAGTGTGTCCAGTTTTTGTGATTCACCTGTGATCAGTATAATATAAAATAGGACAAATAATAAAAGATTATTTAGTCTGCCTTAATCTGACAGATTATTTTTTCTTTAAATATTTGCCAAATGATGTTTAACAGATTCAAGAAATTTTCACTGTATGTTTGATAATTTTTTTATTCTTCTGGAGAAAGTCTTATTTGTTTTATTTCAGCTAGAATAAAAGCAGTTTAAAAAACAAAAAAAAAAACAAAACACATTTTAATGTCAAAATCATTAGCCCCTTTAAGCTATATATTTTTTTCAATAGTCTAAAGAACAAACCATTGTTATAGAATAACTTGCCTGATTACCCAAACCTGCCTAGTTAACCTAATTAGCCTAGTTAAGCTTTTAAATGTCACCTTAAGCTTTATAGAAGTGTCTTGAAAAATATCTAGTAAAATCTTATTTAATGTTATCATGACAAAGATAAAATAAATCAGTTATTAGAGATGAGTTATTAAAAGTATCATGTTTAGAAATGTGTTGAAAAAATCTTCTCTCTGGTAAACAGAAATTGGGTAAAAAATAACAAAGGGCTAATAATTCAGGGGGGCAATAATTCTGACTTTAACTGTATAATGATGCAAATGAGGCATAAAAGAATTGCTCAAATTAAATGAAGTAATTCGAAGGGAAAATAAATCTGTTAAATAATTTATTTAATTCAGTTGAGCTTGAGTAAATCTGTTTTCTTTTTCTTTTTTTAGCTATTCTGTTTGCTTTTCTGGTGTTTGCTTTTCTGGCTGCATTATCAGCAATCTGGAGCACAGTTAAAAGGTAAACCTATCTTTAAATATTTTTTACTCCAAGTAATAATGACATTTAAACAACCCCAGAACACCTTGTTGTAACCATTCTATTTTGAAAGCTTTTAAAAACAGAGTTTTTGTGGCATTTTTAAGGCTGGATGCTGTGACAAATCTACTTATTCGCTTGGGGGGAACAGTTGAGACAGAGAGGCTGATAAACTCGGTAAAAATGGCTTTAATACATTTATAATACTACCCCTAATACTGTGTGCTTGATTTTTCACTTTTTGAACTTAAAAAAAAATGCAATGTTTTAAATATGACACCACACTTGATTCAGTGTTTTTGCAGGTTTCAGGTGAGTGTGAAAAATTACAGACATGAAAAGGAATTTTTATGTTTTTTTTCTCTCTCATTAATTCAGACTTTCTCACTCCCTTTTTTCCCTTCCTTCATCTCCAGGAGCTTGGCACTCCAAACAGATTGGTAGATGCCTCCACGGAATCGATAATTCCTGCCACTACAGGACGGAGGCTTCGTTCTTTGGATACTTTCCGTGGGTACGATGCTCTTTCGCTAATTGTTTCAGGTCCAATGCTCTTGAGAAGGGAATTGAAAATTTCAGGTGCAAATGATCTCGCACAGAATCTACTATTTTACATACCGTGGAGCTGGTTGTCAGAATTTAATTTGCATTTCATTTATTATTATCCCGAAATAGAATGATTAAATTTGAAGCAAGGTTACATTAACTGGTAACCTTACCTAACAATTGGAGCTTAATTACAGTAATTTTCATTTTCGGTGTATTATTGTGTCGACCTGCTTTGTAAAAGAGTTTCATCATTTTCTTGTGCTTTGGTTTCATTTCAGATCTCTTTACGGGTAATAATATCCCCTCTGTTGTTTTGTTATTTCTCACAGCCTTTCACTGGTCATCATGGTGTTTGTCAACTACGGAGGTGGACGTTACTGGTTTTTTAGGCATGAAAGTTGGAATGGTAAATGTTTTAGTTTTTTCTTTACAATAAGGGAGCTGCGGTAGAATGTAGTGTAAATGATCTATAAAGTTTTAAAGCCCAAAGTGTGTGACAAAGTTACTGTCAGCTTAAATGGATAGTTTTTACTGACTATAGAAAGTTTACTAACTATTTTCTCAACCTCAAGAGGTTCCAAACTTTTTAAGTTTGTTTCTTCTGTTGAACACAAAAATAAGATGTAACCTGTAACCATTGACTTCCATAGTGAGAAAAACAAATGGTGGTCAATGTTACAGGAGAAAGAAACTGTAAGCAAAATTAAATGAGGGAAGTGTGAGTAAATGATGTCAGAATTTTCAATCTTGGCGAACTATCCCTTTAAAGAAAAGAATCAAATTTGAACTTAACACATAGTTTATTTCTTTTGTGGAACATAAAAGAAGATGTTTTGAAAAATGCTTGTTGCTGGGACCCAAAATCGGCTAAATTGTATTTTTTTTTCACTCTATGAAAGTTGTAGAATCCCAGCAACCAGCAGTTGTCAAATATCTTATATTGTGTTCAACAGAAAAAAAGAAACTTGTAAATGATGAGGTAATTTTCATTTTGGTGTAAACTATTCTTTTAATATGGCCTAATCCATTAAGGCACAAATTTTATTATAAATACTATTATAACTCCATTATAAAGAACAAATTCAGTATACAGTATATTGATTAGATGTGCAAGAAAGAAAACTTGTCCGGCGTTTGGCATCACTGAGCAATGAGAAAGTCTCCAGAGCTGAAATTCGAACACAACAGACTGTACCATCTGACCAATCAGAGCAGAGTAGACTCTCATGAATGAGGGGCTTAGGAAAAATCTTCAAGAATCAAAGTGATGAAAAAAATTATTAAAATATTTTACAAGCAAGTACGTGATCTTGAATGCACTTAAACTTTTTGTAGGAAACTGATTGTAGAATTTGTTTTGCAAAATCAGGAACTTTTAAAGAGTTAGTTCTACCAAAAATAAAAACTGTGTTTTTAATTAGACGTTGCAATCCCCTGAAACTTTTTTTGGAACCCAAATTAAGGTATTTTGGAAGAAATCCAGGAGCACTTTTATCCCCCATATACAGCAATGGTCCTGAGATGTTCAAAGTCTAAAAAAGGAACCAAAATATTGTCAAATTATTACATGTGATTTCAATGGTTCAACTGTGATTATAAAATTTCCATGAACGATTTTTGTGTGGTTAAAAAAACAAAACTGTATAAACAACTTTGCTTGAGTATGATTTTCTCGTCTGGTCAGATTAGAGTGTGCATTTACTATGGGAAATTCTGCTGGTAATAATTAGCACCCTGACCTGATGCATTTTTATCTATTTATTTATAATAAAATTGTTATATTTCTGTATTTGTTTATTTCTATATAATTGATATTTATTAAAATGTATTTAATAAAATTTTTATGTTTATATATTTGTTTATTTAGATTTTATTTTTAAGCTATGTTTATTTATTTATTTTTTAATAATCATTTCCAACCTTTAATTGGAAAGGACAGTGGAGGTTACAGACCGCAAAGTATTAGGAGCAGAAAGAGGGGAGGGGTCGGCTAAGGACCTCGAGTTGGGAATCTAATTTAGTCACTGTGAGCACTACGGTGCTATATGTCGGCGCACTTAACCACTATGCTATTGGCGTCAACTTAATTATTTATTTTAGTAAAATCAGTTTAATAAAATAAAATACAATTATAAAAGTTGAATACATTTTTTTTATAATTATATATATATGTTTGTTAATTTATTTATATTTATTTTTTATATTTATAAATAAATGTTCATTTTTTATTTATTTTTGTTTATTTATTTATATTTATTTATTTATTTTATTTTATTTTATTTGAACATCTCAGGACCATTGCTGTAAATGGGGGATGAGAGAGCTCTCAGAACTCATCTAAAATATTTACATTTGTGTTCCAAAGATGAACGCAGGTTTCAGGGGATTAGAACTACATGAAGGTGAGTAATTAATAGATTTTTCTTTTTTTTGTGTGAACTAACTCTTCAAAATAGCTAAACTGGGCCACTTTAAAAATTCATATGAACCGCACTTGTCATTAATGTAATAGACCACAGCATGACAACAGGAAGCGATATCTGATGGTGTTCTTCCTCTTGCAGGGCTCACAGTTGCTGATCTCGTGTTCCCTTGGTAAGCCAATCCGACGTCACATATGATTGATTCTGCTCCCCACATGCATACAAAGCAGCTCCTTCAAACTCTGCTTGAGTTCTGTATTTTTTATAAGGCAGCTTTATATTTCTGTACCGTGCTTTGATTGATCTGCAAGCCACATCAGCGCTGGCATAAGCTATAGTGTTTCTGAGCCAAGCATGAGCGCTTATCACTGTGGCACAAATGAAGTGGCATATCAGAGTCAGCATAAACTGGTTTCACAGCTGAACTAAAACCAATAACCTTGTTTTCTGCTGTGCATCTGAAGAAAGTGCCTGCTGCAGTGCTTCACGCTTTAAAACAAGTTGTTAGTCATGACACCTCTGTGATGTTTAAGGCAGCTTGTATAAAAAAAAAAGAGTGTACTCACTGACATGTTGTTCCAAATGCACTTTTGTTTTTTGCTTTAACCCTTATGTACTGTTGGGGATGTTATGTACACTGTTTTTGACCCATTGACTTCCATTACAACCTCTAAGGCTCTATTTTTAGCTCTGGAGCACATTGAAAATGCTGAAGACACAATTTTATTATTTTTTTCTTACTCAAAATCTTGTCTACAAACATTAAATTCTTTTAAAATGGAGCATCACATTATTATTGACATTTTTATCAAAGTGAACAAACTACAGAGAAAGTTTTATAATATAGTTTTCTGCTGGATCCCAGCACATGCTGGACTATTTGGAAATGAACAAGCCGACGAAGCCTCCAAAATAGCCCAACAGGAAAGATAAAAGGAGTGCAAAACCCACCTTTGGATATAAAGCCACTAATAAAAGGCTACGTTTTTAACAAATGGTAAGCAGAATGAGATCAGTGCTCTGAAAATGAACTTTTTGAAATTCATCCAGAAATAGAAAATCCAATTTATTTTTTAACTCAAGACATGATGAGATGTTTATAGAAGATGTCGCATTGGACACTCGATACTCAAGCATGAACATTTACTCAAAGGAGAAGGAATGTCAATATTGCAACAGTAACCAAACTGTTTTAGTGTTTTCAGACAACGTTTTTATCTGGAGAGACTTTTAATTGAAATATGTTTAAATGTGAATCCTTCTACAATTGTATAATTATTATCAAATTGTACAATTATTATCATTACCTGGTATATTATTTATTGCTGTTAATGACTTTTAATTGTTAGAATATTTTTATAATTATAGAAAAGTGGGATCTATAAAATGTCTGGCTATGTCATTTTCCCATGACATAGCCAGAGAAGCTGAAATGACAATAAACTCAAAATTCTCTCTCTTCCCTGTTGGGAAGAGGTAAAATTTGTCATTTTTACTGTTGATCATCAGTAGGCATCATTAACCCTTTAGACAGGCCTGTGCAAAAAAAAAAGAAAAAAAAAAGCTTAGTTTCTGTATTTTATATGGAGTAAAACACCAAATAAAAGTGTATGTCTGTGAGTGTGTGAGAGTGACCTTAGCGCACTTGTCTTGATATGTTTGACGAAATCAAAATGTGCTTCACAGCTCTCAGAAGTACATGGAGTAAACAAAAAGACTGTCTATTAATGCACTATCAAATGTGGTTATAATGGAAGTCAATGGGCCAAAAACAGACACTTTTGCTATTTTAAGGATGGAAAAATACGCTTTGCGCCATGGTGTATGGTCTAACAGGGTTGTGCTTATTCTTTTAATGAGTTATGGGTGTGTATTGAGTATAACGTGCATTAAACCAATTATAGGCTCATCTCCCATTCTCTTTAAGAGTCAGATGCATCACGCGATGGCACATTTGCTATTTACATGGCGGACTTTGTAAGTGGAAAAACTGAATGCTTCACTAGCGAGAAAACTGTTAAACAGACCATTTGTAGCGAGGATAAAGAACGAGTCTCCTCCATTCACCCTCTTTACTTTCAATTTATTTTAACTCTACTTTATTCATTTACTTTTGTGGATAAGGAAACTGTGTTGTACTCACTCCACTGAAGACATCCATAACCTTTCATATTTAATTTTGTTAAGCACAAAGATTTGTTTCAAAACGATTTCTAAATTCAGTTCTAATTTCCTGCAAACAAATAAAAGAACAATAACAATGAAGTGTGGTCAAAAAACATGGGGATGCATGCACAAATCTAAACTTGTTTTTATGAAAATAGAAACGCGTCAACAATGCGTCTTAACACACCTCCTTTATTAGACAGGAACACCCATGAGTCCGCTAATGGATTTGCTCTTTAAACAATGTGGCGCAAAATGTGAAAATTAGGGTTGTGCTGGTCTGAAAATAGCAACAAATCGCGCAAAACACATTTTTGCGCCTTATTGCACTAGGTGTATGATAGGGCCCTTGGTGTTTAAAACATACATCTTATTATTGTCCATTTAGACAACAGTTTCCTTGTCTAAAATAATGTTCTGGATACTTTATTTCAAAATGCTTTTGATGACTAGAAATTTCGTATTGGCATCATTTACTTGAAACAGAAGTATTTTATAACCATGTGTATGATGTTGAGCTTATTTTAAATCAACTGAATGCATCCTTGATGAATAAAAGTTGTACTTTCAGCAAAGAAGTGTTTAGGAAAAAATATTCAGCATTTAATTTAGATTTATTTTTGAATGGTCTGGCTCTCGCTGTGATTATAGCCATAGAAGGTGGTGTCCCATTAAAAAAAGGAAAGGAAAAATGCCTAATGACATCTACTGTATCTTTTAAAACAGCAAAAGAAATAATATATAAAACTTAATTGATAGCAATCATTTGAAGCTAAATCATGGCTTAGTCCTGAAATTAAGGCTTTTTATTCTCATGAAATCATTTGCAGCATTACTCTCTTTCATAACTTTGCATTATCTGAATTGGCATTGTGTATTAAGAGCTGTGACATTCTTATGCTCCAAAAAGTCTCCTTTGGTGTTCCACAAAAGAATAAATAATAAATGAATTTGAAACAACATGATTGTGAACCTTTAATTTAGCCAAAAAATACTGTGATTAATGAATAGACCTTTAAGTTTTGGGTGAACTAGCCCTTTAAAATGGCTATATTGCAGATTTTAATACAAAGCATACTGTAAAGAGTTCTGTGGTGTATACTGTATGTTATGAAAATTTGAACGCATATTAAAAACATATAGCATGTACACCTCTGGATGACTTTAGTGAAGAAGACAGTGCATTTTATTTGAAAGAGATGCTGAATGAGTTCATAACACAAGAAAGACTGCAGACAAATGACTGCTACTGTCTTTGAAGAGGAACCTGCTTTTACTTGATTACATTTGTGGATGATGCTTAATCTTTGTGTTGGAAATCGGGCCAGAAACTGTCACTTCCTAAAAGAGAGATGTATTTTTTTAAGTCTCCCCTTTTGTCTTGCGTTCCTCTTCACAGGTTTGTGTTCATTATGGGTACATCCATTGGTTTGTCCCTGAGCGGTTCATTGCGCAGGGGTGTCAAACGCACTCATCTTCTGTGGAAGGTTTTCTGGAGGAGCTTACAACTCTTCCTTATCGGAGTCATCATCATCAATCCTAACTATTGCCAAGGACCCTGTGAGTGGTAACACAGTTTTCTTCCTTTTTGTCATGGAATATACAAAACAGTGATTCCCTGTAATCATGAATCAATTCTGCCTTATTTTAAAAACTGAATACTGTCAGGTAACTCAACAGTATCAAACCTGATTTCCCATTAGTTTTTTTTTTTTTTTTTTTTGGGTACAGTAAGCACACATGTCATGATACGGGATTTTGGTACTAATCAATGAAATTTTTAAAACGTCCATTTCGCATTCATTTTTAAGCACTGTTGATTGTGTTCTTGAACAAAGCTGATTTGCCAATGTGTTTACTTGCTTAAAAGAAATGACTGATTGGCTGTGAAGCTCATCAGTTCACCGCTGTTTACTGAGTGCAGACACAGATACAGACACTGGAGGCGTTTAAAGCTGCAAAGATCAGCTGGTCTGTTTATGATCTGACATACAAACGATCCACTAATAAATCGACTGATATTCTTTGATCAGCTTTAAACTGCTCCAGTGTCCCTGTATCTGTGTCACAGCGGTGAACTGATTACATTCACGGCCAATCACAATAATTTCTGTTGAGCATGTGAACACAGTGGCAAGTCAGCATTGTTTAAGAACGTGCTCAACAGCACTTAAAAGTGAGTGGAAAATTGATGTTTTTAAAATGTCAGTACAGATTGGTACCAAAATTCTGTATCCAATAGAGTCCTATAAATATTTGCATTAATTTGTTAATTTATCTGTGTGTTGCGCATCTGGTGTGAACACAACATTAGACTGCTCAACATATTCACAAATTTCTCATTTAAATGAATATATTCTTTAGGATGCTTTACAATATTATATTTGTGCACAGGGCTTGACATTAACTCCCTCCAACCTGCCAAATGCGAGTAGATTAAGACAGACACTCCAACTAGCCACTTTGGCTGGTTGAAAATATTTTTTTTAATTTTTAAAAGCAGGGTTTGACAATAAATATGGTGAAATATGCTTGCAAAGGTGATCTTAGTATTGAGAAGCAACACGACTGACAAAAAAATAAAATAAAAAATAAATAAATAAAAAAATGTGTTCGTGCGAGCAATAGAAAGCAGGCAAATACTGAATGAGAGGATAATCACTGAGGTGATGCGCGCGACTGTTTAAAACTAGCGCGCGCTCCCATTTCCTTGCGTGAAGCAACTGTGCCTAAAAACACAACATGTGGTCAGAGATAAATTTGGTATATCCTTCATTTTGAGCTCTGAAAATTATGTTAATTAAAAACTAATTGTATTAAAATTAAACCATGACCCATTTGCTCATGCTTATTGAACTCACAAAAAGTGAAATGAATGAGAAGGCATGTGGAGATAATTCAAAATCTAAATCAAGTAATTTTAGCTGGCCAAAGTCAAATTTATGCATATAAAATATATTTTCCCAACAATAAAATTGTGACTAGTAAAAATGGCAAGTGGCTAGTTTAGTTGGAAAACTACTAGCCACAGTGGCTGGTGATCAAAAAAGTTAATGTCCAGCCCTGTTTGTGCATATGCATTAGATTACTGAAGCCAAATCTGGACCTAATCTAACAAAATAACTTGTGATGACAGTCCAAAATGTTTACAACCAAATTTTATAGGAAAAAATGTTAAATAAAAAATGTTAAGGAGTAGA
Organism: Danio rerio; assembly: GCF_052040795.2. Taxonomy (NCBI): domain Eukaryota; kingdom Metazoa; phylum Chordata; class Actinopteri; order Cypriniformes; family Danionidae; genus Danio; species Danio rerio. The sequence continues at coordinate 16,611,997 of NC_141021.1, forward strand.
ACTCAAGAGAAACAAAAAATGTATAAAATTAAGTTGAAGTAAGTTTGTATTTTGTTTTCAATATTTTAGCTATTTAGAAGATATTCAATGACAAAAATATTATTTTAATAAATATATCCGTTTAATAAATCAGTTTTGTTTAAATGCACCAAAATACATTGCCTATATTCACTAAGAAATGGATGCAAATATTCATTTTAAAAATGGGGTGTACTCTGTTATGCTGAGCACTGAATGTTTACATCATAATTACCATTCTATTTGATTATGATTAATTTTTAATGTTTATTGTTAACTTTTATACTTATTTGTGTGGTGTTTCAATCCAATACAATGATGTGTAACCAAATATAGCATTTTTCCACTAGTAAAATACCATTTTCCTCCAGCTAGCAATGGTAAGCAACAAAAAAGAAAGAGTTTCCAACCATTTATGTCCCAGCAATGATATCTTTAATGTTTTGATTTGATGGTAAATTCCAGCCCAATATTTTAATCTAATTATGTCAGAATATTTTAGTAAATTCTTTACATTGTTTTTCTCTTTTGATTGTTTTTAAAAGGCCCAGTGAAATTAAAATATATATTTTTAGATGTTAGTATTACTCTATTAGTCTTAAGGATACAGCATCTATAAGCCAGTGAGCTCAAAAGCAGTGACAAAATTTACATTTAGGAGATTTAGAAGTTTGTGCACTTCCACCTCGATGAATGAACGACCAATCAAATGCTGTCTAGTATCTGATCTCCCACCCCCATTCAAAATGCTTTTCATTTGCATTTCACTTAGTGTGCTTGATCTTAACAACTCCCACTGGCAGACCTGTTATAAAAAATGAAATGCTATTGGCTGTTTTTTTAAATGGGAGGGGCTAACATATGTCCCGCCCTGTCTTCATGTTTCAGTTGAGATCATGTCAAACATCGAATTTTAAAAATGTGCATTTCACAGCAATTCACGTCAACTTTAATGAATGTCAAGTTGAAGATGGTAAAGATAAATGTAATATAGCATTTAAATGTTTTATGCATGTGTCCATGTTTCTGTGCAGTGTCTTGGGATTCTCTGCGTATTCCTGGTGTATTACAGCGTCTGGGCTTTACGTATCTCATCGTCGCTGCTTTGGATCTTGTTGTGTCCCCAGACCGACTTACCAACCTGTCAAGTGTAAGTCACGTTATCCGTATGTGTTTTACAGGATTTGACCATTTTATTGAATAACAAAATATTTGATCCCTTCATTTGTAAAAATATACAGTCCTAGTTTATATTAGATGGTCTTAACTACTATATGCTTGTATAAATAAATATAAACACTATGTACTTACTGTGTTCATAATGGTTTGTAGTACAATTCTGGAGCTCTTGATATGATATAGGGGTAGGGTTAAAGACCGGTTTGGCTGTATGGGTAGGTTTAAGTTTGGGTTAATGTGTAAAGGATAGTCAAGGTAGTAGTTACAAATGTAGATACAGCAATTAATTACAGATGTAAATACATGCAGTTAGTTAATCAATCATAAGTACTATGTAAAAACATGCATTTACACATTAAGTACATTGTAACAAATGAATAATTTCAGTGCATAAAATCAGTGCAGACATCACGATGTATGCATCGCTGCATGGTCAATGTCTGGATTAGAGTTGATGTGTTTGCAAAGTATAACTATAATACATTGAAAGTGTATCATTTGCATACTTTTTAAGGTCTGTGACTGTGTGAGCATTTTAAGCAAGTTTAAATAGATAGTTCATCCCAAAATAAAACTTTACCGGTAAATTCATAAAAAAGGTGTTCAAACAGGCACGGGCATTCTGTAATTTTTCCGGAAAAAACCATTCACACATCCATTCCAAATACTGGTAAATTCGGACATCATTAACCAGAAATGAGCTCTTAATGCCTGCGCTTGTGTTTGTAAACAAAGAAGGGGTTGGTCTTTTCTTGATGGTTCTCTTTTGTTTAAAGCTTTAACATTCATGCAGCTGCTTTATGAGACATCTAAAAGCAGAAACGCGAATCAAAGCTAAATGTTTATGTATATAATATGCGCGTGTTCCTTCGTGTGCACACGCATTCATGCAACTGAAACAGAGCTTGAAGGTAAATGACGGTTTATCATAAGCATTTTATCAATTATCTTTTACACAGTTGGTATTAGGAAGGAACATAGAAAAGTTATCTGACTAACATCTAGCAGCTACATGTGTCTGGAAAAGTGTTCAAAGGCTTTTGTTTTCATAAACCGAGTGGATGTGTTCTGATTGGCTAAAGTAGACATCTCACATTAGCACATTCTAGATGTGAACTCGCTCTTTCTAGCAATTTTCCTTCTGCATTCACACAGAGCAGCATTCTGGCAAATTACTGGTAATGTTACAACTTCTCTTGCCGGAAAATTGCCGGAACTAATTTACCGATATTTTCAAAAAGGGCCTGTTCACACATACAGACCTTTTCAGGAAAATTGTTGGTAATTTTCTAGAAAGGTCTGTATGTGTGAAAAGGGCTAAACAGTTTTGTGACTAAATGTTGACTGAATTTTCAGTTTTGGGTCAGCTATACTTTTTTAAAGCATTTGAGCACAAGGAATTATAACATTTTTAACTTTAACAAAGATTTATTGTGTTTCATTATATATATGATGAAGACTCTTCACAGTTTTATTTTTATGTTCTGACTTAACTGTGCTGTATTATTATGTTTTATGTACATTTATTAGAATATTTTATATGATACACTTCCCAATGAAAATCACTCCAATCAATCTAAAATTACAAATTCTTCACAAAAAGAGCTATTCAAGTCATCTGAAGTCATATTCATATTGAAAAATGTATTGGTTAAAATCTAAATATTGCAGTATCTTTTCAAATATTGTGCAGCCATCTAGCACAGAAGTGTTAGTCTGCTTGCTGAAACTATTTGCATTTTAAGCTTTTTAAATTTAAATATAATGTTTTTCAAAACTAAATCTTATACTATTGATTGAGACATATTAAATAAAATTAATTGTGATTTTTCCAAAAAATGTTGGATATTAATGTTAAATATTAATATATCAAAAAAATATTATAAATTTTTTTCAGCATATTTATTTTTTGCTTATTTTTGCTTTACTGACTGCATAACCATAACCTGTACTACTACTACTACTAATACTATTACTACCAGTACTACCACTACTACTATAATAATAATAATAATAATAATAATTGTAATTGTAATTATTTCAGTTTTGCATCGTCTTGTCATTCCCAGGAAACATGCTGGTATTGGGTGCATGATATCTGCCTCTACTGGCCCGCATGGTTGTGTGTGATTATCCTCGAGACGGTCTGGCTGTGTTTGACCTTCCTCCTCCCAGTGCCTGGCTGCCCAACGTTAGTACAGTCTTATTCATGATATGAATGCATCATATTTTCAGAGCTGTCTATTCCCATATTCCTTACCTTATTTGCAATTACAAAGGGAACCTTCTGCAGAAACGACTGTTTCTCTGTCTTGTTAAAATTATAGGACATTTGCATAGATATCAGCAATGCCATATTAGAAAGAATAGATTTGACAGCCTAATGCAAAACATATTGTTAAAAAGCATTGGTAAAATATCAAAATGGAAAAAACAAAAGAAATCTTTTAAACATTGCAATTTACATGGTTTAATGTAACCTTATTAGTCAGTTGTATTGGATGGATGTATGCCATGTAAATGAAAATGAATATGCAAATGAGAGCATTTTGAAAAGAATGACTCACGCCTATCTGTTTGCTATTCATGATGCACGTCTTGTGTGGAAATTGCTATTTATGCTTTTGGCTTCTCTCTCCTGCAGTGGTTATTTGGGTCCAGGGGGCATTGGGGACTTTGGCCAGTACCAGAACTGCACCGGTGGAGCTGCGGGTTACATCGATCGCTGGCTGCTCAAAGATAATCATATTTACCAGACACCTTCATCACGGGTAAACACTAGGGCTGGGCTCACAACGTTGGTTTAGGCTATTTTAAATATTTTACATGGTTTCTGAGGTATTTAAAGTCTTAAAAGGTCTTAAATTCACAGCTTTTTTTTTTTGTGAATTAAACCCTTAAAAAGTTCTTAATTAAAGATCAAAGCTTAAATATGTATGACAGTGGCATTCATTTAATGAGGAATTGTTTACTCATGCATTTGTTTACTCATGCATGTTTACTCATCGAAGAGCCTCTATTTTACATTTAAAAAGGTCATATTTTGGTTTAAGGGTCTCCAATAACATACTGATATGCGTGCAAGGTCAAAAAAACTTTTGTCTTATACTATGCATTTATTTTTACCTAATTATCCCAGCAAATCCCATATGAATCGTTCAGTGATTTATTTGTTCCCAAACCCCTCCATGGCGCAAAGCTAATGTGCTGATTGGACCGATTACCCAGTCTGCGATTGGTCGGCTGCAATCAGCACGAGACAGACAGAAATGCCCACCACTGCTACAGTATGAAGTTGCAGAAAGTATGTGAGAGCCTAATGTAGTTAAACACCAACATATTACTCTCCTCTTAAACCTAACCACAAGTAATAACAACGACACAGATTCAGTATTATTTCACACAGTGGCAAAAGTTGAACTATTTTGAAAATTGAACGCGGCAGGTATGTGTAGGAACAGCTGATGGTGGCCATAGCAAAGGCAAACAGCAGAGGGTCGCCAGTTTAGAAACGCATTTAAATATGTAAAGGAAGAAGCACACAACATGTGTTTAATGTAGTTTTGGACACTACAGGTGAACAGCCCCATACAGATTTAACCTGAGAGATACTGTACAAGCACTGATCTATAATAGATACGTGATTACAAGCAGCGCAGGGCGATTACAACGTATAACACACAAATAAACACATATTTAGCAAACTAAACAAAACGAGGCAACAGTTTTAATGACATTTACATGTTATAATCCGGAGGAAGAAGAAACCGGTCCATATGAACTGTAAAGGTTACTGACAAAGTCCCTGTCAAAGTCTGACAAAGTTCCATAGTCTCTGCTGCTCCTTCAATGGCAAACGATCGACGAATCCCACTCTGCAGCGTAGGTTATTGTATCAATCGTCAGAAAAATGACAGGAACAAACACAGCACTAGATTGTCTATACTGTGGTATTGTTGTGAAAATGAACTTTAACTCTTTGTTCCCAGCAGCCGAGTCTCCATCTGTTAGTGATCGCAAAGAGCTTAGAATCACCAAGAGGCGACACTCAATGGAAAGTTCCATTGCAACAGCAGCGCCCAGCAACAGACCAGCGATTCCACCATTTTGGAGTGAAAGCGATTGGCCGTCCATTTGATCTTATTGCGGTTGCGATGGCAAGCAGCTGCTTTGTTTTTCGTTTATTTAATAAGCGCATTAAAGCTGAGATACTACTTGAAAGATGATGATACAACACTTACTATCACAATCATCAGCGCTTTAATAGTTTATTTTACAGACTTACCGTACGTTCACACCGAAAGCGGCGAGAGCGTCCAAGGTCGCTCTGGCCGCCCTGGCGACAACGCTGACTGCCTTCAGCTCCGGCGGCGAGAGCGTCAAAACTCGCTACATTGATCTCATATTTAAAGGAGCCGTTGCAGCATATCAGTTACATTCCTGCATAAGGCATGTTTTTAGCGTGAAAATGTTGCGCACTTTTTTATCAAATTCATATAACAATGGAATATCAAGTTGCGTGTGGTGTGGCTTTGCTCTATTTATTCAATATGTGTCCGTATGTCTGAAATATCCTGAAGCAGCAGTACTGTTTTGTACTGTCACATCGCGTGAGATTCCCGCTTTTTAAAGATAAATTTATATAACATTAATGAACATCAGTAACTCGCCAGTGACTTATTTAATGTATGTTCCTGTAAGAAAACATTGTAAATAATTGGAAATCCGGCGACCGCAATAATCAAACCCTTGGGAACAACTGTGGTCGGAACCAAAGTTCACAGGTCTGTGTTCCCTGAACTGCTATCAAGCAGTGGACGTCTTCATTCTGATTGCTTGCCGCCGAAACGCGTCATAGCTCATTACCATAAAGTTGACTTCATTTCAACTCTCCTCGACGCTCACGCCGGCGAAGACGCGCCGCGCTGCTCCTCGCCGCTTATCGTCGCCTATCGCCGCCGGCTCTCATTGAAAATGAATGACTTCCGGCTACTTTGACGCTCTCGCCGCTTTCGGTGTGAACGTACGGTTACAATATGCTGTTGTTCTGTTGGAATTTTCATTCCAAAATGACTGCCACATGACACTAGCGGCATCTAGTGGCTATTTCCCAAATCGCACTAGAGTGTTGCCTCTTGGTGATTCTATGCTCTTTAGTAATCGTCATCTTCGTGTCATGATCAGTCCCGTGATCCCCCGCGCTTTTGCTAGTGTATGGAGGGAAAGTGAGTGCACATTTTGGACACACTGGAAGTACATATTTGGTGATGAATCGTATCGACGTCGATGCTATCAAACAAAAGGTCCTAACCCAACTTGATTCCTTTATTCGACTCGGAGTCAACTATTTTGCTGAAGAATCAATAGTTTTAAACATGCTGCACTTTAAGATTTTTAACCTCAGCTGGATGTTTTCATTCACCAAAAGCTGTGTTACACACTAAATGGAAGGTCATTTTCAAAAACCCATAATAGGGGCTCTTTTAAAAAGAAGCACAACTGTATCTTCTGCAGTGCGGATCATCATTCAGGGATGTGATTCTTCTAGACAAATATGGATTTTCGGTATTTTCTGAGGTCAATGGGGCGAATCCTGTGATTTGTGTCAACCTGAAGTTTTTTTTTTTTAGTTTTTTTTTCTGAGGAGGGGGGGACCCTCAAGCAGCGATTGTAGCTAGTTTTTTTTTATTGTAAGCTTATAAAGAATGCTTTTTAGCTAAATCTGTGTAAGTTGTACCGAGCAAGCTTATTAGATGTGGTCAGGGTTTAATTTGTGAAATCACACGCCAATAAAAAAAATGCCCCAAGCAACAAACAGAAAGAAAAGAAAAGACAGAATAATGTAAAGCCAAATACAGAGTCGAAGTTAGGTAAGTACAAGTAAATAACTATTACATCATGAGATACATAGAGTACATATAAACAGAAAAGCTGAACATTAGAAGGAAGAAACAAAGGATTTGACTATATCAAAAGCTAAAATCCAGGACTTAACAGTTTTTGACTGAGCTCCATGTATGTACGCTGTTGAAACTTCCATACAAAAAAAAGGGAAAGTTCCATACAAATAATGTCCAGCAAAGATAGGCCCCATTGACTTCTATTCATAATATGAGGAGGGATCCAGCTGCAGACCTTCACTGGATACGGTTATTCATTTGTTTACGTCACCGTTTCTTTTAAAGATCTAGCATTATTGTTTACATTGTTACCATGTTACTCATGGGTGAAAATGAGGTTTTTGTAGTAAAAAGCAAGGCCATATCATAGCATACAGTGTTACAAATAAAATGAGACCACCAACTGAATGAAAAGTCAAAGTTATAGTTACTAAAATCATAAGAAAGCAGTTGAGTGTTTTGAAGAGTTATTTTTATCATTATATTAAAAAAGTTTTAAATTATATTCAAATAATTTAAATATCATAATATAATAATATATTTAATTTATTTTAATATTAATTAAAAGTAGCCAATCTGTAGCAAGGTATAGAACCTCTATATAGAAAGACAATACATATTCGTTTATGATCTAAATTTGTAATATTTCTCATTCAGATTCATTTTTTGGGTCATTTAAGTCTTGTCAGTAAATGTCTAAAATCCTCTAATGTGATCCAGGACACCATTAAAATTTTATTTGTTTTTCTGAAGAACATATTTGGTCATACTTTTCTACTGTACTTTACTAGCACTCATTGATGCAACTCATTTTGTGGTTTTTCTCCATAGGTTTTATACTTGACTACGATGCCCTTTGACCCTGAGGGTGTTCTGGGAAGCATCAACTCCATATTGATGGCTTTTTTAGGTCTTCAGGTGAGTCGATAGACTTGTGTTTTCATATGCAGTACATCTTTTAAAAGTTTTCTTTTCATATTTCTTTGTGTTTTATTGATCTTCAAAGCAGCATCAGCGATTCTCTCCACCCCTTTTCTTACAGTATCAGTATCAGCAGTGCAGTCACATGCTTCATTCAAACTATTTTTGTTCTGCAGTGCTTTCAGGAATCGCATCTAATAATTGTCTTGCTGTATTGCATCTGGCTCATGCTGCTTTTGCTCTGTTCCAGGCAGGGAAAATTCTGCTGCATTACAGGGACCAACACAGGCAAATAATCACAAGATTTCTCATGTGGGGATTGATACTGGTATGAATTTGATTACTGTTCATTTTATTAACATAAAAAAAGATTACTCACTATCACATGCTTTTTCTGTGATAATCATGACTAATCACATTCTTATGAGCAACATTCAACAATGGATTCATTTCTTTTTTTTTTTAAAGGTTCTGGTATATGGACAACTGAGGTGTTCATTATAGCAGTATTCCTTTTATTTGAAACTTTTAAAAATATCTTGTAAATCTTAAATCAAACATTAATGTAATCAAATTAATTCTAAAACAAAATCTATTTGCCACTGCAAGGGCATTTAGTAATAATTTATAATTTGAATAAGTAATCAATGGGTCGTTATATCAATGGTTCTCAGTTCCTGTCCTCGCACCACGCTGCAGAGTCCTGCTTGGGTTCTTATAGGTAAACCCCCACCCGCAATTATTTAAATAACACCTGACCCGTCAACCGACAGCAGCACTAATATCATTCCATACCCGACCCTACCCGTTTGACATACACACGGTGACCCAAACCACACCCACATGAGTCGTAGATGTGCATGACATAATCATCAATGTGACTTGTCCCTCTTAAAACCGTACAACACGCTACAAGGTAAAGTAGCATCAAAGCTTAAGTGTAATGCAGGAAAGAGACCGGTAGCAGTGACATGATGAATTTTTATTCAAGTTATGATAAGAGCATAGAGTCGAGTGCTCGCTGTCCATCAGTTGATGTGCAATTGCCTACAATGCTGCACACTGATTAAATACTGGACCCACATTCCGGCCAAGGCTGTTTGTTACCGACCCGCACCCGAACTGCAAATGACATGTGAATAATTATTCCACCTGTTACATTAAATATTAAGTTCACTCGTGGGTACCCATCTGCAGGACTTCTAACCAGCTCAATATACGAGAGCTTAAATCATGAACTGTGTTCGGAATTACAGGATTTTTACACAGTGTTCACTACACCCTACAAATGTGAGCATGGGGAATTTTTGCTTCAGAATGTTTATTCATGCTATTTTGAACTTTATATTTTTCAAATAATTCTGATAAAAATAATTCTGTTTAATATTAAGCTGCACAGGTGGTTCAATCCACTGTGGCGACCCCTGATAAATCAGAGACTAACTCAAAGGAAATGAATGAAAATTAAGCTGCACAACTGCTCGAAATTGATACAAGTAAAAAACATAAGTATATGTAACATCAAATCATCTTATTAAAGGGCACATATAATGAAAATCATCTTTTGGGTGCTGTTTGGACAGAACTGTGTGTAGGTATAGCGTGTCCACTGTCATACTGGAGAGATATAAAGACAATAAGTCTCTTTTTTAAAAATATTTCCTGACGTTAAAATAGGATCCAAATCAGTCCCATTTTGAAGCCCACCACAATGTGACGTAGGAGTGTGGTTTCCCCACCCACCAAATTAATTGACAGCCGCTTAATAACACGTCTCAGTAGTAACACGTAAAATCATATCAACAATACAGGACATGCACAAAGCAGCTGGGATTAAAAGATCTGTTCAGCTCTCTGTGATCATCAATCATGATCAAATGTGATCAAGAGCGAGTTTTACAAGTTTAAATCATTAATAAAACAGTACATGTTTGCAATGATTTACAGCGATTTTTACCGTCTTAACTTTAGCCCACAGCTGCATGTCAATACAATTATAAAAAAGTCGCTTTAATCCCGGTTTGTGGATGTTAAATCGAGTTTATTTTGTATATTATCCATAAAGCAGTGGATATTAACGTGCATCCTGTCACATTTGCCTTGCAGAAACAGTTCAAAGCAGACAATTACAATATTCTGAAAAGTATAATAATTAATCTGATGGGTGTTTTGAGCTGAAACTTTACAGACACATTCTGTAGACACAAAAGACTTATCTTAAATCTTGAATAAGGAGTAAAATATCATCATCATATTTTCTAGTGAAACAGAAAATAGCTATTAAATTGAATTTATATTATTATAAGTAAATAAATAAATAATGAGTGAATGAATGAATGAATGAATATATATATATATATCCCAGAGATGGGTTGCGGTTGGAAGGGCGAAAAGAAAATGAATGAATGAATGAATGAATGAGATCATATAACATTATTTATAAATCTAAGTCAAGAGATTTTTTGCCGTTGTTTTTGCCTACATCTTTAAATGTATATTAACAAATGTGTATAACACATCTATAATAAAGATGGGCTGATGTATTTAACCAAAATAATGACAATGGTGACCAGCATTTTGTGATAAAGATGTGATTATGCATCATATTGTGTGGGATTTTGCCAAATAGCTTTATAAATGGACATGAAAAACTGATTTGAATAGATATGATTTTATTGTGTGAGCAGGAATAAAGACCATAGAGAAACATTAAATTGGCACAGTCAAGTAGAAAATGAGAAAAGCGGTCATTTTCACACTGTAGGAGTCATTATGCACACATATTTCAACACATAATGCTGTGACTGACTCATAACAATCATGTGTTTCAAAAAGTTGTGTAATAATGTTTGTAATTGATATTAAGTGTGCATAATGTTATTAGGGATGCATTAGATGGGTTCTATTCATTTAACTTTTCACAGTTTCATTTTTTTTACTGCCATCATAAGATTCCAACACACTTTGAAAGTCATACTGTGAATCAATATTAATATACAGTATGGATCTTTTTTTAACTGTTTACATTAAGGGGATCATCTCAGCTGTATTGACCAAGTGCTCCAGAAATGATGGCTTCATCCCTGTCAATAAAAACCTGTGGTAAACAAAGTCTCTCTCAAACATTTCTGTAGTTTTATTTGATATTACTATTAACATTACTTGGTATTGATTTTGTGGTCATAAGTATATCTTTTTTAAAACATGAAAGTTTGCTCAAATGCAGTTTCATGAGCATGAAATATAAAGTAATTGTGCATTTGTCTCTTGTTTTAGGTCTTTGTCGTATGTGACCACTCTCAGCTGTTTTGCTTTTGTGGCTCTGGTGTTTTTTTACTACACTGTGGATGTAAAGAAGTGGTGGTCTGGAGCTCCCTTCTTCTACCCTGGTAAGCTCAGATGTTACAAGTGTTACAATATTTCATTGTATTTGAAGTGTTGTATCACATGCAAGTTTTTTTTCCAATATGGATTTTATAAAATAAGTGTAACAAGCCATGAACTAAATCATGCAGTACATTACAAACTTTTTTCTGACAGTCTACCCTCAATTAACAACCTTAAAGCTCAGTGTTTTTGTCACTCTCTGCCTTTAATATTGTTTTTAGTGTGTCTATTTAAAGAAACAGTCAGCTTATTTAATAATATTGTGCAGCGCTCTGGATAAAGGCTTAATGTGTACTAGGGCAGTAAAATATCAGGGGAGAAATGTCAATTGTGATATCTTGTTTTCTGCAATATGTATTTGCAGTAAAACAGTTTCATTAGATGTCTTATAGTAATCATTATAAAATATTATATTATAATTCAATTAAGGGCTGTCACAGTGATGCAGTGGGTAGCACGATCGCCTCACAGCAAAAAGGTCGCTGGGTCAGTTAGCGTTTCTGTGTGGAGTTTGCATGTTCTCCTTGTGTTTGTGTGGGTTTTCTCTGGGTGCTCTGGTTTCCAACACAGTCCAAAGACATGTGGTATAGGTGAATTGAATAAGCTGAATTGGCTGTAGTGTGTGTGTGAATCTAAGACATGTTGTGTTGCGGCTGGAAGAGTATCCGCTGCATAAAAACATATGCTGGACTAGTTGCCGGTTCATTCCGCTCTGGCGACCCCTGATTAATATAGGAAAAGAAAATGAATTAATAATTTAATTAAATACTGAATTAATTAACATAAAATTATTTAAAAGAACGAAAATGAAACAACACGTCCAAATGAAAGTGTGTTTTCCTGAAGTGACACACACAGATTGCTACAAGGAACCTCACATTCTTCATTAGACATTTCAACAATTTATTGACAAACTAAGTGCAAAAACAATTCAAAGCATGTGTATGAGCCTCACATACATTGAAAGCATGGTCATAAAAAACAGGTGGTGCATGGAATGTCACATGCACTGTATCCTGACTCATGTAAAAGCTGAAGTATACCTAAAGGGATAGTTCATCCAAAAATGAAAATGTCTTTTTCTGTTGAACCTAAAGGGATATTTTGAAGAAAGTTCCATGGTAAAATAAATACTATGAAAGTCAGTGGTTACCTGCCTTACTTTACCTTACCTTTCAGCTTATTCTATCTTATTTTGTGTCCAACAGAAGAAAGAAACTCCACAATGTCTACAGTGCTCAGCATATATAAGTACACCCCATCACAAATCTATCTTTTAAATTAAAATTTTTAATAGGAAGATATACAATAATATATTTGTGCATATACATTAGATTAGTCAGTACTGAAGGCAAATCCGGAGCTTATTCAACAAAATAACTTACGACAGTGGTCCAGAAACTAGTAGACCCAATTGTATATGTCATAGAAAAACATTAAATACAAATTTAAAAAAGAGGAAAAATCAAGAGAAGCAAAAAAAAAAAAGTTACAATTTAGTTAAAGTTTTGCAGGTCGTATTTTTTTTTGCCAATATTTTGGTTGAGTTTAATTGTATTATCTTTCAGTTTCTAAATATGTTTGGTGACTAAAATATTATTTTTAATAAATATATCCATTTAATAAATATTTTTCGTTTAAATGCACTAAAATACATTACCTGTATTCACTGACAAATGGGTAAAAATATTTATTTTCAAAATGGGGTTGTATTGTCGTCTTTCAGGTTGTATCTCTACTTTAATGCGCTTTTTGAATAAATAAATAAAAAACAAAGTAGCTGCTTGCCATCGCGACAGTAATGAGATCCAATGGACGGCCGATCACTTTCACTCCATAATGGCGGAATCCGGGGCTGTTACTAGGCGCTGCTGTTGCAATGGAACGTTCTATTGAGTGTCGCCTCTTGGTCATTCTAAGCTCTTTGACTGTATGTCAACAATGTCTATGTTAGATCCTATACTGACCAAATTATTAAAACAATTGTTTACAGACGTTTCTGAACCCGCTCTTAAGATTTTAAATTCATCCCTACTTTTAGGATATATGCCTAAAATTTTTAAACTAGCTGTCGTTAAGCCTTTTATTAAAAAAACACAGCTTGATCCCAAATAATTAGTAAATTATAGACCTATTTCAAACCTGCCTTTTCTATCAAAGATACTAAAAAAAGTCATATCTGCTCAACTGTTACAGAGAAACAATATCTGTGAAAAATTCTAATCTGGATTTAGAGCATTTCACAGCACAGAAACAGCACTCCTATGAGTTACAAATGACCTGCAACCACGATCGGACAACAGGAGGATTTCTCTCTTAGCGTTATTGGACCTTAATGCTGCATTTGACACAATCGATCATAATATTCTCCTTGATAGGCTTAAAAATTATGTTGGTAATTAGGCATGGAATAATAGCTGTTTTTAAAGTATACCGTGGTTTGGAAAAGTCAAGGTTTCAAAACTACCAACATTTTCTGCTTTACTGTTTCTATGGTATATGTATGTTTATAGCACAGCAGTATCTCCAGCAGAAAATTGCAAGTGGTGCTCCCTGCAGAGCCATTTGGGCAAGCTGAGCTCCAGCGAGGGGGAGCTTGAGCTTGAGCTCCACCTTTTTTGCACTTCTTCTACGAGTGATGTCACTGGGGGTAGGGTTAGGGGTGGAGTTGGTGTACGCATTAAAACAGCTTACAGGAGGCAAAGCAAGCGCTCATGCTCCCCTCGCTGGAGCTCAGCTCTGCTCAAATGGCTCTGCAGCGAGCACCCTCTCGAAAATTGTAATGAAATCTGTGCTTTTGAAACTAATGAAGACAGCAGAAGTCAATGATTCATTCAAATTATTTAGCCTGACATGTTTACTGTGCCAAAATATTTTAAAATTTCTCAAAATAAAAAGTTGTGTACAGATGGTTGAGTTTCCATCTGTACACCCAATTTTCATTTCCAAACAAAATGGAATGTTCCCATGACGTTGGGGTATAATGTCAATCTGATGTCATGTTGACGTCTTGTGCCTGCTGGGTTTAAGGCCATTTCAGTCATCATACAGTAAACATCCGTCATCTTCTCATCAGTGACCTGCATCTAAACGATCATCTTCTTGGACCCTTATAATGCTTGCAAACAGTTTGCTGCAATTATAAATCGTCCAAACATGTTAGTGACATGTGAAGCGTGAGTAAGTCATGACAGCATTTTTAGCTTTGGATAAAATGTCTCTTTAACAAGCCTTAGTACTCAAAGGTGCAATGCTGTCACCTTTAATAACCAGTGCTATTAGGTCGTTATTTTTATTCAGGTACCTAACAATAATCTTGCTGACATTTAAACAAAGTTTACCAAAAAAAGGACAAAACTGACTATAGGAAAATGCTGTTAAAGTTAATTAGTGCTATTGTGCATACTTGCATTTTTAAGCAATTTTTTTCTCCCTCAGGTATGAATTCCATCTTGGTGTATGTGGGTCATGAAGTGTTTGAGGAATATTTCCCATTTCGCTGGAAAATGGCCAACAGCCAATCACACACAGAGCACCTGGCACAAAACCTGCTGGCCACCTCCATATGGGTGTTCATAGCCTTCCTGCTCTACAGGAAGAAGATCTTCTGGAAGATTTGAAGGTGAAATTCCTGTTCTGCTGAACTTAAGACCGGTTCATCTTTGTGAAAAAAAAATTTTTTTTTTTTGGGTGCCTATTTTTAGATGTAGAAAAATCAGCAGATCTCTGAACATCTGTGCAGAGACAAAAAAAAAACTCACACATGGTCCAGGAATAGAACTTGGCTATTATTTGAGAAGAGCAGAAGGAAGAAGAGGAAAGAAGAGCATGTGGCTGTGCCAGTATGTACCTCTGTGGACTCAACTAAGCCCTTAGAATGAATGCCAAGATGCTAAGGGCAGATTCTGCCAAATTTCCCATTCAGGCTATTGGTTTGAGGGTAATTAATAATGTTTTGAAGCAGAGCGAGGCATTATGTTTGATTATGAAATCAGCTCCTAAATGATGATATTGGACAGTTCTGAAAGTCTAATTTGATTAATGTAGTCATGAATCTGAAAGCAAATGAGGGAGATAAACAAAGTCTTCCTTCACTGTAAAAAAAGCAGGGTTCCACATCATTCCTTCATGTTGCCACAACACAAATCAATCAAGCTAACTTAATTGTTTTATAAATTTAAGTGGGTTAAACATAAAACAATTAAGTTGTCCCAAAAAAACCTTAAGAATTGTGTTGTTTCAATTTATTTAAATATATAGCTTAAAAAGAAAAAAAGGAGCAAAAATCTTTCTATTCTATATTGTAAATAATGATTAGCTAATTAAAGCAAGTAAACTGATTGCCTTAAAAGCGACAAGCTGACTTCACTAAAATAAAGTAAACCCATTGTAACTTGGAACTGTTAAGTTGGCTTAATTTTTATAATTATGCTAATTGTACTCTTTTTTTTTTAAAAATAAAAGTAAACTAATCACCTTTTTCCAATACACCGTTACTGGTTAAACTTAGGACCAAGGAGGAACAATGCGGTTTTCGTCCAGGCCGTGGTACACTGGACCAGCTCTAAACCCTCACTAGAGTGCTCAAGGGTTCGTGGGATTATGCCCAACCAGTCTACATGTGTTTAATGGACTTGGAGAAAGTATTCGACCATGGCCCTCGTGGCATTCTGTGGAGGGTGCTCTGGGAGTATGGGGTCAGAGGCGCTCTGTTAAAGCTGCGTCTCGTCACCTGTATGAACATTGTAGGAGTTTGCTTCACATTGCCGGCAGTAAGTCAGACTTGTTTCCAGTGCATGTTGGACCCGGGCAGAGCTGCCCTTTGACACCAATTCTGTTCATAATTTTTATGGACAGAATTTTAAGGAGCACCCTTGGGCTGGAGGGGTCCGGTTCGAGGACCACATGATTTCATCTCTGTTAACTGCAGATGATGTTGTTCTGTTAGCTTCATCGAACATGGACCTTCAGCATGCACTGGGGCGGTTTGCTTTCAAGTGTGATGCAGTTGGGATAAGAATCAGCACCTCCAAGTCCGAGGACATGGTGCTCCACTATAAAAAGGTCCAGGTTAGAAGAGAGTCCTTAGCCCCGGTGGAGGAGTTCAAGTGTGTTTGGGTTTTGTTCAGGAGCGAGGGAAGGGTGTAACGTGAGGTTAAAAGGTCGATGTACTGGTCCATTGTGGTAAAGAAGGAGCCGAGCCAAAAGGCAAAGCTCTTGATTTACTGGTCAATCTACGTTCCTACTCTCACCTATGGTCATGAGCTTTGGATCATGACCGAAGAGACAAGATCTCAGATACAAGCTGCATTTGCAGGGTGGCAGGGTGCACCCTTATAGATAGCATCTGTTTCAGATGCCTCTTGGGCGCCTGCCTGTGTATACTCCTATATTATTATTTATTTATTATTTTTTAAATTTATTTCTTGCTTTTCTGTATCTAGCAAAATGACATACAGTAAAATAAATCTGTTCTTTCAGTGTGTGTTCTTTTTTAAATTCAGGTTATAATTATAGATTTTATAGACTTAATGAAGCACCAAATATTTAAAAACAGACCAGCTTAAATAGTCTGACACTGTAAAAAGGGATTAGTTGACTTAAAAAAGTAAATACAATTAGCATAATTATAAAAGTTAAGTCAATTTAACAGTTCCAAGTTACAATTTTTGTAAAGTCAACTTGTTGCTTTTAGGGCAATTGATTTAAGCTGCGGTCACACTAGAGTTTGTGTGTGTGAAATTCTAGCGTACGGCGTTGCGAAAAGGGGCAGGATTAAACAAGATTATTAGACATTCAAAAAGGAAGCGATTGCTCCATGTTTTAAATTTCTGTCCAGAGAGGTCATGTTTTGATCCACGATTGGTCTCACGCAGTCAAGTGATGCGATTTCGCAGGTCAGAGTTCACCAAGCTTGAACTTTGCACTGCAGCGTTCTGCGAGACTGAATGCATGACCCTGCGTTTCCTGTCTGACGCATTCGCGTGCTTATGAATGGATGTCTACGGGGAGAAAAGTCAAATGTGACCGCAGCTTAACTCGCTTTTAGTAACTAATCACTTTTTACAGTGCAGGTCTGAAAAATCTGCTGAATTATCTAATAGTAATGTATAATGATATTATACAGTCAGTTTTAAGTTTCATTTTTAATATAACGTAAGCTCTGGGATTGTGTTGTTATACTTTTTGATTTTCAATGGCCTCTGCCTTTATTCATTTTTTGTACTGTGGTTTCATTCTTTATAGCTTAAGATGAAAGTATTATGGTTAAAGAAGGAGTGTCTTGCTGTTTCAAAAACTCAGGAGATTTGCACAATGTTTGAGTGTCAAATACAATGCTTTCTCTGATAAAACAAGGTCCTTTTTTGCAGTTTACCAGTAACCTGTTACCTCTACCATGTACAGCAAATGTTAAATAAAGTATATTAAGATACTCATCACGGACACATACTGTACGCATTGCTGCTTGAAAAAAAAAAACATTGTTTCAAGGTGAAGGGAAAATATTGATCCAACATATTTGTTGCCAACTCGCAAAGTCAGTTTCATCTTTGTGATGGATAATTGAAATTTCTGAGATGCATGAACAACATTTCTTTGTGTATATTTTTGTTTTATACTCTTCAACATGAGATGTGGTGAAAATAAACCATTTTTTTACCATTATATCTCATCTTTTTCTTATGATCATGACATTGATGAGCGGAGCGGATCATGGAACCAGGAGTCTCATCCTGGCTTTCTATGGGTTTATTTTAAAAGGAGACATGTTTGAAAGCAGAGTGCAATTATAATGGACAGTTGTATAAATTCTACACTCACCGACCACTTTTTTAGGTACACCTTATTAGTACTGGGTTGGACCCACTCTTGCCTTCAGAACTGCCTTAATGCTTTGTGGCATAGATTCAACAAGGTACTGGAAATATTAATCTGAGACTTTGCTCCACATTGACATGATAGCATCACACAGTTGCTTCAGATTTGTAGGCTGCACATCCATATTCTGAATCTCCCGTTCCACCACATGTCAAAAGAGCTCTTGAATTGAGATCTGGTGACTGTGGAGGCCATTTAAGTACAGTAAACTCATTGTCGTGTTCAAGAAATCAGTCTAAGATGATTTACACTTTATTACATGGCGCGTTATCCTGCTGGAAGTAGCCATCTGCTTTCGATACAGCATGATCGCCTCACAGCAACAAGTTGGCTGGTTTGAGCAGTTACATTTTCTGTCCGGAGTTTGCATGTTCTCCTTGTGTTTGCGTGGGTTTCCTCCGGATGGTCCGGTTTCACCCACACTCCAAAGACATGCGCTATAGGGGAATTGAATAAGTTAAATTGGCTGTAGTGTATGTGTGTGAATGTAAGAGTGTATGGGTGTTTCCCAGTGTTGGGTTGCAGATGGAAGGGCATCTGCTGCGTAAAACATATGCTGGATAAGTTGGCGGTTTATTCCACTGTGGCGACCCTAGATTGATAAAGGGACTAAGCGGAAAAGAAAATGAATTAATGAATTTCTCTAGATTTCTGATTTGACTTTTCACCCAGTATTGCTTATAGATTATGGAGGAGGAAAACCTGCAAAAACAATAAATAAATAAATAAATAAATAAATACGCACAATATACAAATAAATTAGTAAATAAATTCATTCGTCCTGCATAAAAAATATAATAAATAAATATGCAAATAAATGAATATATGTAATAATCTACAAATTTCTGCATAAATAATTAGATAATTAATTAATAGTGTGGAGAGGTAAATAAATAAACGACACAAATGTTGGGGGAAAAGAAAATTCTTAACTGGAAGTTTACCACCCCGCCGACCCATGACCCCCCTACATTCATTCTTGTTCGTAGTTGCACGTTTACTTTGTCTCAGCTCATTATGCTAATGAGAGGGTGTTTGTCAATCTTCAGAATATGGTCTTTATTCCATCATGGGTTGATCGTTAGAAATATTTAGCATTCTTTTATTTTTATTTATTTTTACTGGCTTCTGAAGATTGACAGACAGCCTCTCATTAGCATGTTGACCTCAAAAGTAAATATGCAACTATAGTTAAGAATAAATAAACGTTTAAAAGGGGGGAAATGTAATTCATTTAATTAATTACTTGCCGGCAGGATAATTTTTCATATATTTATTTGTGCTGAAATTTGTGTTTTTTTTTATACATTCATTTATTTTCTTTATTCGGCTTAGTCCCTTTATTAATCTGGGATCGCCACAGCGGAATGAATCGCCAACTTATCTAGCACGTTTTTACGCAGCAGATGCCCTTCCATGTAGATTTTTTTAATATACATTTATTTATTGATTTTTAAATAATTATTTATTGTTTATTTATGCAGAATTTATGGATTTATTTACTCATTTATTTATATATTTACATATATATTTATAGTCAAGATAATATTAAAATGGAAACATTTATAACAATAGAATAGATGTGAACTAAAAGTATGTTAAAAATGAATATGATAATATATTTTTGGTGATGGGGAGGGTATGGGGTACTGCGATGGCACAGTAGATAGCGCTGACGCCTCACAGTGAGAAGGTTGCTGGTTCGAGCCTCGGCTGGTCAGTTGCCGTTTCTGTGTGGAGTTTGCATGTTCTCCCCATGATTATGTGGGTTTCCTCTGGGTGCTGCAGTTTCCCCCACAGTCCAAAGACATCTGCTATAAGTGAATTGGGTAAGCTAAATTGTCTGTATGGGTGTTTCCCTGGGATGGGTTGCGGCTGGAAGGGCATCTGCTGCATAAAACATAGACTGGATAATGAATTGGTGGTTCATTCCGCTGTGGCGACTCCTAGATTAATAAAGGCACTAAGCCGAAAAGAAAATGAATCAATTAATAAATTTTTGGGGGTCAAAGCTTACTTTACCTCAAGAATGGGATGGGTGTGGAATAATTTCTGACTAATATTAAAAACGCCGTCATTTTTCACAGCCTCTTTTGCCCAATCTATTAATCGCTTCTGCGCCTTTAAGAGACCTGTCTGAATGTACTGGTAAATAGTGCGCATGCTTGAAAATAGAGGAAGTCGGTAATGGTGACGGATGATGTGGACGTGAAACGGTTGAGAGCATCAGCGTGTCTTCAAGGAAGAGGAAAAAAACATATAAACTCTTTAAGACGGACTCACGGATATGACGCGGGTATTTTGAGAGGTGTCTGAGTTTCTCTGGACACAGACCGAACACGCACTGTCCACGATGATGGCAGAATGCGACCCCACCGACGGCGAGCCGGGGAACGGCAGCGGAGATTCAACACCGGAGACGAACTTTCTCTCTTCGGAGGTGCCGGCTGTGTTATTTGAAAAAACCCGGTCGGCACCGTCGTTGGGACTCTCGTTGAACCCCGGAGCAGCTGTCCGGATTTCGGACTCGACGGAAAGCGTGTTGACGGAGCTGGAAGCTGACGGGTCCGGCGAAGAGGCGCTCCTGTTACCGGGACCAGCCGGGAGCCTCTCACCTCGAGCTGGAAAAGAGAAAAGGACACGGAGGAACATGCTCAGCTCATCATCCGATAATCTAGCATCTCCAGGTGAGATGTATGAGCTGGATATCCTAATCTCATAAACTGATTAACATACATTCTGCCTCAAGCTAGGTGTCTTTACGCACTTCCACACCTTTTGGTTTGCTTCCCTAACAAAAAGCATTATATCGAGGTGTAGAATTGCAAATAACACGGTTCGTTACTTGCGTTACTTTTAACACAACACCATTCACATAATAGTTATTTATTAAATCTCTCACTTTTGACCACGCCTTTAAGTAAAGTCACCCCTCTTAAATGACAGCCACTTTTCTTCACTTGTTGTTTCGTTTTTTAATCTGAATTCAGTCAAGGAAGAACACTAGAGACCCTTCTGCATTAGTTTCCATAGCAACCACCCCTCTTCTGTTTTCTGTAGCATGCAGCTTCAAAAAAACAAACAAATAAAAAGCTCCTCATTTACCTTGGGGAAGTTTTTTTTCAGAGAGAGGAGTGCTTTTGCCATGTTTAATAGCATTTAAAGGCAGCATTGGCTGAGAAATGAAAATTCTCTTGAGTTTGGTCATTTGAGTAATGCTGCACCACACAGGTGTGAGTAACTGTTTTTATTAAGTGTTTGCTATTCATCAAAAAAAAAATTGCAGATTTATGCTGAATTATTAAGTATCGTAGCTCAAAACTTTATATATGAAGTAAAAAAAAAAAAAGCTTTTTAACTTTTTTTATTTAATGTTAAAAATGCAAATCCATCTAGATGCACTTATTAGGTAAACAAAGCAAGTCTCATATATTATCTTTACTAAAAGACAGAAACTATTACTTTAAAAACTGTAGTGTAAATAAATCCAATGAGCACTTTCATATTAGTCAATATTATTTCTGAAATTAGTTTAAAACTCTGAATAAATATAAATTTACGCAAATTAACACAGGTAAATAATAGACTCAATGATGGACTAAAAATCTGCGGATTAGGTCTACCTGTTACTTGCGAATTATGACGTTGATTTATGTTTTTTAAGAAATAAGTTTTGTGATGGAACTTTTTCAGAGAGAGGAGTGATTTAGCAATGTTTAATACCATTTAAAGGCATCATGGACTGAGAAATGAAAATTCCTTTGAGTTTGGTCATTTGAGCAATGTTTCACCACGCAAGTGTGAGTAACTGTTTTTATTAAGTGTTTGCTATTCATCATGTCCAAAATTTACCACACATATTCAGATGGTCAAAACGGGAGAAAAAATAACCAATTACTATGGCCAGACAGAATCCGCTGATATTTTTTTGCTATTTTTGCCGAGAATTTTGTAAAAAAAAAAATCTGCAGATTTATGCTGAATTATTTTGGAAGTATCGTAACTAAAAATGTAATATATGAAATAATAATAGCTTTTTAACTTTTAATATTTTAATGCAAATCCATCTACATTCACTTATTTGGTAAACAAAGCAAGTCTCTCATGATATATATATATATATATATATATATATATATATATATATATATATATATATATATATATATAAATTATTACTTTATAAGCTGTATTTTAAATAAATCAAATGAACACTTTGATATTAGTCGATATTATTACATAAATTAATTTAAAAACTGAATAAATATAAATGTACACACATTTGCACAAGTAAATAAATACTCAATGATGGGCTAAAAATTTGCAAATTGGGCCTACCTATTACTATAATCATACTATGATCATTATATTGATGATTGACAATTATATATTGATATTATAAATTGATTAAAGTTTTGCTAAAGTAAAGATCAAATGCTTAATATAATTATTTGGCTATCACAACCATGTGTAATCTAATAGGAGCTGTAGAGAAATTCTTATTTAAAACATTGTAACATTGTCTTTACATATGCCTGTGAGCCCCTTCTTGGGATCCTTTTGCACACAAATGTTGTCTGTGTGTAAACTGATCATTCTCCAGAGAATTTAAGCAATATGTTATGCACACAGACTTTTCATTTCAGTCAGCCAGCCAGCCCCAGGGCTTCCGGTGAATTGTCATCCCATACATTGTTTATCCAAATGGTACTTGTGCTAATCCTGGATCCTGCATGTGGGGTAGTCCCAGAATTGGGAGCTTAGTTTGTCCTGTATCCCTCAACCAAAGAAGGGTCTTTTATGTAGACTTTGTCTGTAGCCCTGAAATTACAATACCAAAAAATAATAATAAAATCTAATTATTAAAACTATATGTACACTCACCAGACACTTTTTAGGTACACCTTACTAGTACTGGGTTACCCCTTTTTGCCTTGAGAACTGCCTTAATCACACGAGGCATAGATTCAACAAGGTACTACAAAGATTCCTCAGAAATTTTGGTCCCTGGCTGCACATCCATGATGCGAATCTCCCATTCCACCAGATGTCAAAGGTGTTCCAATGGATTGAGTACAATTAAATTACTTAACTCATTGTCATGCTCAGGAAACCAGTCTGAGATGATTCATGGATTATGACATGGTGTGTTATCCTGCCGGAGGTTGCCATCAGAAGATTGGTACACTGTGGTCATAAAGGGATGGACATGGTCAGCAACAATACTCTGGTAGGCTGTGGTGTTGACATGATGCTCAATTGATGCTAAGCCATCAAAGTGTGGCAAATAAATATTCCCCACATCATTACGCCACCACCACCAGCATGAACCGTTGATAAAAGGCAGTATGAATCCATGCTTTCATGTTGTTGATGCCAAATTCTGACCTTACCATCCCAATATCGCTGCAGAAAATTGAAATTGAGACTCATCAGACCAGGCAACATTTTTTCTAGTGTCCACTTTTGGTGAGCCTGTGCTAATTTAGCTTTATATGACAGCAATGTATCATCAGGATTAAGCTTGTTTTGACATTTAGTGAATCACCAAGAACCCCAGTTTCAGCTCAAAATCTTCTCAAATGATTTACTAAAGAAATATTGGATGGTGAATAACTTAATTAGCAGCAAATATTTGGGCAGAGTTCTTTTATGTATAAAAAAAAATCATTCCACTCCCACGTGTCTTGCACTCTGTGCTGTTACTCCATCTGCTTTATCTCAGAACATGGACCGTTATGCAACCTTTTTCACAGTTCAGTTTACATGGCCTTTGAACCCGGGGCACACGTGTACAGGTGACACCAAAGCAGCTGCTGGGATCAACAGATCCTGGATACAGATGCGAGGCTGTTGCTGTGTGCTGCTGCTGCATGTGTTTTTACCTTTTCTTATAATGCGTCTGTTTAATAGCAGGCTCATATGAAGATGGATTAGTTGGACAGCAGAAAGACTTCAATTTTCTTTATCAGATCCATATCACAGTACAAAAGAAAAACAGAAGTTCTTACAAAATTAGCTTTTCCATTGTTTAGTTTGAAAAAAGATATTACAGGTAGATTGGCAATAGATGTGCTATTTACTTAATTACTTTTTTTCTATTTGTGATTTGTGTGTTTTCTAATTCTCTCTTAGGCAAGTGCTGGTAAAAGATTCTGATGGTATTACAGCCTCATTTACCTTAAAAATATCACGGTATTGGTAAAAAAAAACACTAACTTATTTCCCATTGAACACACTATTTTATTTTAAGAAACACTTAAAATAATTTGGAAAAGTAAACTTGTCACGCTAAATAATCTTAATCTCCTGTCTTCATTAGTCTAAAAAACACTTTCTAACTTTCTGAAAGCATCATTGGATAGCTTTGAATTATCTGTATAATGTAACCCACTGCACTGTTCCGGTTCAGAGCATGCTTGGATGTTGGTGCATAAGCGATTTGTTTTTCAAATGTTTGCTGAATCATGGGCTGACCAGTAGCTTTTGATGTGTCCTTTGCTTTTGACATTCTGTTGCCATAAAAAAAAAATAAAAAATAAAATGGTTTTTGACAACAACAACTCAGTCTTACATATATCACAGGAATGGTATAACAGAACACATCAGCAATTTTGAAACTGACTTTTTTCAAACCACATTAAACCTTGAAACTAGTTATCATAGGTTATTTTTCTGTGCAAGACATGCAAATAGAACATTTTATTAAAACAAATAAGGGTTGTGTACTTTTTTTTTTTAACTGGTGTTAAATCAGGTCATTTTATTGACCTTATTCTTCAATGCTGAAGTGCGCTTGTTTTTGCGATTTGTTTTAGAACTTTTAAGTTTCCTATGGGAGAAATGTGACTAGGAATAATAAACTGCAGAAAGCAGTCAAACTACTTGCTCTACAAACAAGTCTGTTCATGATTAGTGAGACAAAGCTTAATTTAAAAAAATAATAAAAATCAGTTTGCAACAACGAGCAGCAAAATGTTTTTAACGTTTAAAAATGAACTGAAGTGAATGAGATCGGAAGTCTCAAGCCAAAAAGATTCCAATATGATTATTTCACCTGGCCACCATTTAAAAAAAACGAAATCAGGCAATTTTGATCAGACGATCATCATCAAGAGGATGATAATGTGTTGAACGGCCATAAATGAGGTTGGTTTTGTGGTCACATTGCTTTCAAGTGAGCATGCGCATTATATCGGGTAACTAGAAAATATGCAGACTTTGTTTGATTCGGATGTTTAGAAAGGAAACCTATGAGACCGATGTTGTTCAATTTTATTTGTGGTTCCAAATATGTAATGTAATTGTAAGTTTGGCAAACAGTTTTGGAGAATTTGATGTTTCCTCATTCAGGATGCCCGAGCATACTGTCCGAGAGGTGTTTTAAAGATGGGCTGCCAAGTGAAATGACTTGCCTTATAGCAGGCATGACCAACCCTGTTCCTGGAGATCGACCTTTCTGCAGATTTCAGTTGCAACCCATGTCAAACACACCTGCCTGTAATTATCAAGTGCTGTTCAGGTCCTAATCAATTGGTTCAGGTGTGTTTGATCAGGGTTGGAGCTGAACTTTGCAGGAAGGTCGATCTCCAGGAACAGGGTTGAGCACCACTGCCTTAGAGGGACTTTGGTTGAACTGAGTATTATTTGTGTTATCTAGCAAAATATGAGCTGCAGCAGGCAGTTAAAATGTGAGGTGTGCAGGGCGCATAAGCAGTGTGCAAAACACTTGCTGCCATTAGTTAATCATTCAAAAAAGGCTCCTCGCAACGCAAAAACTTCATTTGGTGTGATTGGCCCTCATAAAGCAAAGTCAGAATTGGATTCTTACAAACCAGCAAAAAATTTAGCATTTTTTTATTATTTTATTATTTTATTTATTTAATGTTTTTTAATATTCTGACCCATTTTTATTACTCTTTAATGTCCTCAATTTTAACAGTAGTTCATTTATACGCCTGATTTCATACCTTCTTAGGGCATATACTCGCACTACTCCATCTGAACTTTGCCCAGGCCCGTTTCCCGGATCGTTTGAGAAGTGTGAGTGCTCTAAATCGGGCTCAGGCATGGTTCACTTGGCCAGCCCTGGCCCGGTTGGAAGAGGTATGCAAGAGCGCGGTTCACTTGGGCTCTGTTATGGTACGCTTGTAGTGTGAGTGCAAAGCGCGTCAGAGCTTGAAACTGAAGACGAGAAGTGACTTTTACGGGATTGTTTCATATGGATTTATTAATCATTCTTACTGTTCTATGAACGCAAACTGTCGTATATCATTAAAGACGGAAAACCCCTCACTGCACGACAGCTGCACTTTCAGCAAACCTCCTAAAACCTGCAGCATAAGGACTTTATGGTTGTTTATGAGCTTCAAAAGTGGCTGATCTGTTCGGTGAAATTTCACTGCGTTTCACTGCGTCAAACGACTAAACTGATATAAATAAAGAAATCTCCACTGTGCTGAACGAGAGCGCTTACAGCGCATCATCGATGAGGTAAGCTTGCCAAGGCCTGAATGTAATGTGAGTGCAGGCCATCGGGGGAGACGGGAGAGGGGGCAAGTGTGCTTTACCCTGGTTCAAGGCAACTGTACATAGTGTGAGTACGCCCTAAGTCAACAAAATAAAGCAAAACAAAAAAATAAATATAAAAAAAAAAAAAAACTTGATCCAGTAAAAACTAGTCACATAAACCTACATAAAAACTGATGTCCTTGCAGAAATTTGACACATTTCATGATGGAACAAAGAGATATAATTAGTAAAATCTAAAGCTGGTCACATAACACTTAAAAAGTAGTATTTAAATTGAGAACAAACAGAAGTGTAGTGCCATTACACAGACCTGAGTCTAATAGAAATGGGGAAATATGAGTGTTGCATTCAAAAATGTAAGATGACTAAATACTTCTATTGAAATTTTTATCAGAAGTTTAAAATTATGATAATTGTTATAAATAACATCCAGATATGTTTTGTAAGGCGTGTTTGTATTAGTGTATATATTTGCCAGCGAAGGAAAGTGTGCTTGTCTTCTCCTAAATGTTTAATGGCCATCAGAGAGGTTGTGTCCGTCTCTGCCTAATGGACTCTTCGATTTACCAAGGGAGAGCTGCCCAGAGACCATCAGCTGAGTGTTTGCATGTGTTTTACATTTTGATGCCTTGATGACCACTTAGTTTTACTGTGGACTGTGCATTTAGTGTACTGGACTTTTAAAAAGGGAAATTTTGGTGAAATAGAATCCTCCTTGGGTATAGGTGTCATGTGACGTGATTGCATGTTAGGGTTTGTTCACACTGGTTTTTATACGTGATCTTCAGTACTTACCGTCTCCGCTGTCTGTTATCTGAATCTGCTGCATCAGTTGCTATAGTAATAATGTGTGCATTTCCGAGATACCGCAAGGCTCTCTTTCAACAGCTGAGAGAGAGTGTCAAACCACTTACGGATGTGGCTTCTTTCAGGTTTTCAAACACTGTTTTTTTTTGTGGTTTCAGACTACAATATTTCAGTTGCAGATGGTTCTTTCGTTCTTTCTAAAAGAAGCTTTGTTGTCTGTGTAGTTTTTGTGGTCTAAGGTACTTGTGTAGTTTACAGTGTTAATAACAGACATTCAGGCCCTCTGTAATAAACGGGATCATCTGATGTGATCATCAGCTGCCTCTACCCAGATCACATGAGTGTGTGACTTATGTAAAATGATGTACACTGTAAATAGTGATTATACTTGACTTTAAAAGTGAATAAACAAACACATCACCTTGAAAGCAACACATTGGTTTTAGTTAGAAAAAATCAGCAAACCCATTGACTTAACTTTTATAATTATGGACATGGTTTTCTCAATAATTATAAGGCACCGAGTTTACTCCAAAGGTGCAGTATGCAAGTTGACACCCAGTGATTGAACTAGGTATTGCTCCCCTGGTTCAAAACATGGAAGAGCAGGTTGCCAGATTGACAACACCAAAAAGGCTGATTTAAATCATGCTCTGAATAAAAGCAATGGCACACAATAGAAGTAATATTTTCCATATTAAAATGAGTTTTTGTCCTAACCAACACCTAAAGTTTATATTTTAGAAACAGCTTCTGTTTCTTGCAGCTGAACAACAGAAACTGACAATGATCTCCGCAGGTGCACCTCATGTGCTTTCAGTGTTGGATGCTAATAGTGTGAGTTTGAATGCCATTTTAAGAGGCATTTATTGCCAAAGCAGCAGCATATAGTTTACAATAAAATAAACTGTTTGAAATTGAGCTTTAGAACTGACTCTGTGCAAGCCAACGCATTTCAGTGGTTCAGCATGCATGTTTATTAAAGTTACAGAGGTTTAATATGTATTAATTTGATTATAAACCTTACCATTTCATTGGAGTGCAGTAGGTGCACTATTCTGTGCTTCCGAATGGCTGTATTTAATATTCTGTCGTGTTTCGTCTGGTGCAAACAGCCCAATTGATTATTACAGCACATCTTTAGCACATTGTTAGGACATTAGGTTACAATTAGGGTTGTAACGGTATGAATTTTTCACGGTATGATAATCGTCTAAAACAATACCACGGTTTGACGGTTTCGCGGTATACGGTATGTTACAAAATAATAGAACAGTGAAGCAAATTTGACTTTTTCCAAATAATATATTTTCAGTTACTATAAACAACACCACTTACAATGAACAAATAAAAATAAGAAAATAATAAATAATGTGTCAAAGTCCAAATAAACATGGTGCAAATCCTCAGTAAAAAATAGATATAAAAATTTACTATACTATAAATAGTTACATAACGAAACTAGATTCAATATGGAACATCCTTAGGTTTTATGTGCCAGCAAGGATATAGTTGTCTATGGATTTGGATATGGTTGTCTGCAATGCAGACAAACAGCTGCATCTTCATTTGCGTCTTTTGAAAACAGCAAGAGCAGCAGTTCGTCTTTGCTGTGTCACTGTTTTGTCATGTTTCTGTGCTGCTGTGCATGCAAAAGTACTTAGTATGAGAATTATTTCATGCAAAACTTTTTTTTTGCGTTTTATTTAGCCGCGCATAAATGTATGCCTATCTCTCATTCCGTGTTGTTCAAAAAGCTCGTTTTTGGTCCACAAACAAAAGCGAAACCAATGCTTATTGGTTGTGATATAGCGAGTTTGAACCAATCTGGGCATGGAGGAGGGACAATGCATCAATGTATCATGTCTGATTTGTCCGGAAACACAGTGACGAGCGTTTCTTTGTCAAATCAGCGTTGTCAAATGTTGATGACGTAACCGCACTGATTCCGGAGCCTCTGAAAGTCTCCGAATGTTATGTGATACAGCACTGGAAAGCTGAGATTCTCTTCTTTATGCCAATCTTTGAATTGTATGAATCGGATCAGCGGATCAAAAGTTATTAAACATTTAACAGCAATACTTATTTTTAGCCGCGGGCGGCTGTCTCGGTCTTTAAGGGTTAAAACCGTTGATATGCAATTGTTCATGGTATGATAATCGTGCACGTTCAAATCGTGGTAAACCGTCATACCGGTATATTGTTACAACCCTAGTTACAATGTATCCTGTAATGTTTACATTTTAATATTTTTTTGTTATTTGCCAATCAATTACTACCTTATATAGAATCTGCATCTTAGTTTGGAGGCTGTATTGTCCACCAGAGGTCACATTTTCAGTTTTGGTCACATGGTTTGAGAGCCTTAAGGACTAAATGTATCACATGAAGGCAACCCGAGTGCTGAAATATAATTGGCTAAACTGGCATTGGGCGTGTTAAATGACTAAAACGAAGACAGAAACTATGAAATGTCTATAATTATAAATAAATAAGAAACTGGATAAAAATTCTCAGTTTGTCTAGATGTACTGGATTTGTTATAAGTATGGTTTTGAGTAAATGTATTTGTGTTTAAATTAGCATTTTTTTTTACGTTTCAAATAAATATGTTGTCATTTACACCAGGTGTTCCCAAACGTTTTAGCTCACGACCCCCAAAATAACAATGCCATTGACTCACGACCCCCAAATTCTTTGGAGGTGGTTTTAAATATACAAATGTTGCCCACACAACAATAGGCCTATATAAATACAACCATATTGACAACAAAAAAGTGCAACAGTCTAACAGCCATAGAGTTTTTTTATAGTCATTTATTAATTGTTTTAATTTAATTTTAACCTCACCTAATGAGTCTGGTGGACACAATGTTTTCAGCACAACTCTATTCTTGATTTAATTTTGGAGACCATCAATCAGAGTTCATCCTCAACATTCAGTTGTGGCCTGTATTTATTTTTAATGTATTTGATTGCTATAAAGAGGTTTAACCTAGTGATATAAAATCTTAAATAATTGAAAGGCTGATGGCTTTCATGGTTTGCATGATGATTTTTTTAATGGAACTATTAACTATTTTTATCTTCTGTGGGTCATGGATAAAATATGGTAATTCTAATAGTTTAATGAAATTAAATTAAAATAATAAAAAAGAGAGACAGAAACATGCTTTAATATATATTCAAGTCAGCTCTTTAAAATGCATTTACAGAATTAACAATAAAAATTTCAGCTTTGTTATTTCAGCTTTTTGTTTTTAGCTTGCTCAGATATTATAGGCTATTAGCTGTGTTCTGTTTAGTTAGCTTTTTTTCATCAAAAATTTTCCAAAATAATTATAAGAACCCACATTTAAGTTGACAGTTTGTAGTACAGCAAATGCAGTTTTAGCATTTAGATGAGTCACTGCTATTGAACCTTTCATCAAGCGTCTATTTTTTTCGGCTTTTTTTGCACTTCAGATATTCCCAGTGCTCTTTTAATTTCTCATTTTGAAAGCTGGTTTGCAGACAGAGCTGAAGCGTTTGACTAAATTGCATGCTCACCAGTGATTCAACTTTAAAACTTGGATTTCGTTCAATTTTCTTCCACATAAAAATGGCCTTGAGCATGAATTTCGCTCTGATAGAAAATATTAAAAGAAAATCATTCCCCGTACGGCCTGCTGTATGGCCTTTTGAGATGAGGGTGCTTATGTTACATACATATGCATGCGCACAAGCTATGTATTTGCAGCACAGTGCATTTAAATCACGTTGTGTTTGTGCATATAGGTAATAGCAGTGGAGAATTCAACCATTTCCCAGAAGACCCAGAGTTCGGGGAGATTATCCAGAGGGCCGAACAGGCCATAGAAAACGGCGTCTTTCCTGAACGCATCTCACAAGGATCTAGTGGAAGTTACTTTGTCAAGGATCCTAAAGGGGTACGTGTTCTTTACTGTGAAGTGTTCAGATTGTCCCTAAGAAAACTTGTTTAGGATTAAGTGTCTAAAATTAGCATTTTCTGTGCCAATTAATAGATTATTTCATTACCTTTAAAGTGAGAAAACTGAATATGAGCATAGGAGGCTGCGAAAAATGCAAATTGTAGGAGAAAATTTAGATGGCACTTGGAGGTTTTTGCATCTGATGTCTTCACATACAACAGAGAAACAGAAATATTGACTATAGCAAGTTCTTTCTAAACATAATATATATAGATTAGGATGACTTGGTAGGTTTATAATGAGCACTATGCATGCACATCACGTTATTGTGCAGTTTACATGCAGCATCATGCTTTCGTGTTCACTGTTAGATTATGTATGCATGATCAGCTCTCTCCTGTGAGTTTAACACAACCCTATTAATGCATGAACATGTGACGTTTAGATTCTTTTTTTTCACAAAACATTTTAAAATATAAATCATAGTGGCTGTGTTTATATCAAGCTGTCTCACAATGTGAGTTGTCCTGACACCTATATCTTCTCTCATTTAGAAAATCATTGGGGTATTCAAACCAAAATCAGAGGAGCCTTATGGTCACTTAAACCCAAAATGGACCAAATACTTCCATAAGGTTTGCTGCCCGTGCTGTTTTGGCCGTGGCTGCCTCATTCCCAATCAGGGCTACCTCTCTGAGGCAGCTGCCTCACTTGTGGACCAAAAACTGGGTTTGTGGATTGTACCCAAAACTAAGGTGAGGATCAGCTTTACAGACATATTTAAAGAAACCTTATGAAAAAACGTTTTGCTCTTAGGCAATGTTTACAGAATAATGATGTAGCAAAAAACGGAGAAGTTTTGCCTTTACACAACTATGTTTTTAAAATGATCAGCTTTCCAGGGTTCCTATGCTTCTTGAATGGTGATGCAACGGTTACCCGATTTCACTGTTAACCTTGCTTTGATTCGTTACTGTTAATTAATCGTAAAGGCTGCTCAACACCACGGAATAAAACTGCTGGAACTAAAAGTTTTGCCAACTGTGCACTAGTTTGAAGTTCCGAGGTTTGTACACCGAGGTTTATACCCACACATGCACTCTGGATTAAGTATAGCTGAGCTGAGGCTGTTAACTAAGGGCCATTCACGTATTGCGTCTTTTACGCATGCAAGTTCGTTATTTCCAATGGAGGCGTGCGGCTTGCGTGGTCCTATTGGGCGTGAGGCGTGAGCACTCTCAGTTTCCATGCGCACCTAGTTGAAAGAATGCCATGAGCGCACCTCAAGTCACTTGACAAGAATTGGACTGATCGGCTTTATACTTTGTATGTAATAAACACATTTCTACTTCAAAGATAGAAAGAAAATACAAAATGTAAAATACCAAACAGTTTAGTAATATAGGGGGCTGCTCTGTGGCACAGTTGGTAGTGCTGACGCCTCACAGAAAGAAGGTCACTGGTTCGAGCCTAAGTTGGCGGTTCATTCTCCTGTGGCGACTTCTTATTGATAAAACGGACTAAGCCAAAAAGAAAATGAATGAAGGAATTTTGTAATATAGTTGATCAATGCTTTTTAGGCTGTTCAGCAGCCTATGACTACATTTGTTTTTAAAAGGGAAATGCTTAGCTAATATGTAGCTTAGTTTTACATTAGACATACTTTATTCTTATTCTTTTTATTTATTTAATCATTAATTGTTCTGTCATTTATTTGTTGTGTAAAACTATTATTGTTTAAATGCCAAAACTTTTTTGTCCAGAGAGAAATGGACTATTGTTTGTTTGTTTTTATTATTATTATTATTTTGTGCTGTATAATCTGGTTACTGAGCCACAATAAAAACACTTTAAAATATTTTACATGCTATTTTTTTTCTAAACTAGTAGTGTTCTGAAATTAATGATTGTATTTTGAAACCGTGATTATTCTTCAGACTATAATTGTGTAACCAAAATCTATAATTGTTGCATCCCTATTCTTAAAAATAGCTAAAAGTACTTTAATTTTCAGACATGTGGATTCAAGGCCTAGAAAGTACTTAAAAACACAGGTCATAGAAGTGCTTGAATTAAAATTTAAATTAAATTAGTTTTTTTTAATAAACATGACAAATTATGCTTATTTTAACAATATTTAAGTTACCACATTTGAATATCACCGGTATTGAATTCAACAAAGTTCTTTAAACATATATTTTTTTACACTGTCAGATTATTGGAAAATTACTCATTTTAATGTATGTAAATATTAAGTATAAGTTAAATTTTCAGTAAAGTAGGGGCCTTCATGACCATACATATGCTCAGGGTCTAAATTACAAAGGTTCTTGATTTAAAATTAACTTAATTTAAAAAATCCTTGATTTTGGTGTCCATGAAAGTGTAGGAACTCTGGATTTACAAATTTGTGAAAACAACCAAAAATGGCATATTACACATGCCAGGGCAGTATTTAGTCCTGTCACTTTGTTAGTAAACAGTGCTTGTATGGAAGTGATGATGTGCAGTCAGAAGCTCAGCGCTGATTTGTATGTATAATTTGCAGTGTGTGTGTGTAAGATGCGTCTGTGCTGTTGGATGTAATGTGAAGTAAAACCACACTTTGCCAATGTAGCTTTAGCGAACACTTGAGCAACAACAATACTGCCGTGTACTCCACCAGTATTATGTGTTTGTGCTTGTCTTTAATCTACACCTCTATAAACACATTTTATACCGAACACAATATCATCGTTTAAGGACTTATTTTTTGTGTTTACACGGACATGACCAAGGCAAACTTCCACTTTGAAGATGTATGTGGTTTCGGACACAAAAATGCAGTTGTGTGTAGGTGAACAGGCAAAAGGTTTTTTGGCAGAAAACATTGTTGTGTAAACAGCCCCTTTGAATTAGAAGCCTTATCTGTTTTTTTTTTTTTTTTGTTTTTTTTCAGGTTGTACATTTGGCTAGCGAGACTTTTCACTATAATGCAATTGACCGTGCCAAATCCCGTGGTAAGAAATATGCACTTGAGAAAGTCCCCAAAGTTGGACGACGGTTTCACAGAGTTGGCCTTCCTCCAAAGGTAACAAAACACTTTATACTGTTTAATGTTATAAATATACGTCTTTCAATTCTACTCTAATGTTGTTCATCCTATTTTTTTCTGTCAAATTTGTATACATTTTTTTGTTTGTTTGTTTTAAAAGGCCCGTGCACACCGAGACGTTTTTTGCTCTCATTTTCCGTGGACGTTTAATGCCTCGTAACTTAATAAATTGCTTTAATGTGATTGTGCATACCCACGCACAAAACGGCAGGCGCAAAAGCGTCATTTTTTAAAAAAACGCCTCATGCTCGTTTTTTTGTTTTGACGCACGGCGTCAAAACCTTCTCCACCAATCAGATCGGCACTTTTGCTCACGTGCACAGAGCTGCTGAAGTTACCGTAAACAGCACTTGGAGGCGCTCAAGTGCAAAACTGTCAATGCGAGCGCACATTGAAGAAGATGCCCAGAGGCAATATGAACGTGTAGCTGCTTATTGCACTGGTAAACAATAATCATTTCTTTATCGCTGGAGCTGCTGCTTGAACTATCCATGCTTGTTCGAGTCACCAGTAACTTTATAAACAAACGTGTGAACTTCCTCTCCTCCCCTCTTCTGTGTTATAAGCGGGTGTCAGAAGTTTAATGTTGTGCAGCGCCATCTAACGTCAAAAGAGTGATTTAGCATACTCTTCTGCTTGACGCCAGTGAAAAGCGCTTGGGTTTGAACACTGAAAAATGCCGATAAACGCAAACGAAAAACGTCCTGGTGTGTAGGAGCCTTAATTCTGGCATTGCTCTTTCGACCCATACAACGAAAGCAGAACTTTCTTCTTTTAGACAAACTAAAATTTTTAAATGTTTGACTTTCATGCTGTATAACGGTGTTGTTCAAAAACTTTCAAATAGCTGTCTTAAAACTTTTCCATACCCTGCCAATTATGAAGCTTAAAATATGCCAAAAAAACTTTTAATTTGAATTGTTTTAATTTTAACATTAACCATTTTAATTTAATAACACTGAATATTATATGCCATTAAAATTGTTTTCAATTTGAATTTATAAACTTCAACTTTAGATATTCAATATTTTTAATACACATTTTTTATAGATATATTTTCAAACTTCCGATTTGTTTTTCTGAATTGCTAGACTACAGATATCCAGTTTATAAAAATACAGTTTCTAGTTTTCAAGATGCAGGAATTTGGATCATCAATATTTATAAATTCAAAACCAGAAATTCAGATTGTGAAATTCAATAGGGAATGCTTTGATCTCTTGCAGATTGACTTTATTTTAATTTGTGGCACTTTTAAAATGATTAATCTTCTAAATAATAAATTATTGCTGAGTATGCTCAGTCAGCAGCCACTGACTTTAATTTAGCATGCATACCATTTTGTGACACTAAGCCAGGGATGGTCTTGATCCTCGAGGGCCGGTGTCCCTGCAGAGTTTTAATCCAACACTAGTCAAACACACCTGAACAAGCTAATCAGTGTCTTTAAGATCACAAGAATCTATAAGCAGGTGTGTTTGATTAGAGTAGGAGCTAAACTGTGCAGGACACCGGCCCTCCAGGACCAAGTTTGCCCACCCTTGCACTAAGCCCTTACAAAAGCCATAAAGATAACACAAGTTGTCAAAGGTTTCATCCTCAATGTATTCCAAATTTTCTGAAGCCGTTCCATAGTTTAATGTCATTTAAAAATTACATTTTAAATAAAATTTCTAATCAGCCCATCTCTTCACTGTACCTTTCAATCATTCTCCATTAGCTCACCATTCAAACCCAGTGTCATATTTCGTTGTGACGAGGAACACGATGAAACTCTCCAGGATGATTCCGTCTTCCTGCTATTATTTGATCAGTAGATAAATGCCTGTAAATTTGCATAAAAAGGACTTTATCTTGCGAGAGTTTATTGCTCTTGCTAAATGATTCTGCTGTCTGCTGGATGTCTGTTAGATCTGTACATTCTACGAATACACACTAACTGAAATTACAGTGACTCCATGTGACTTCAAGCGCATCATTGAGTGCGTTAATACATCCATCTTGTTCTGCCCTATCTGTCATGTGCTGTCGCCTCATTTCAAATCTTCTCTCTACATTTAAAAGAAAGATTTTTTTTAAGTTATGTTAAGTGCTGTCCACTCCCTTGGCTTAAAGGAATAGTTCATCCAAATTTGAACATTTCTGTGACCATTTACTCACTTTTCACTTTATACAAACTGGTTTGAGTTTCTTTCTTCTGAAGAAAGTTGGAAACCAGTAACCTTTGATTTCCACAGTTTTTGTGTTTCCTTATATTGAAGTCAGTGGTTAACAGCTTAAACCTGTCTTCGGAATATATTCTTTTAGTAAAAAAATAAAAGAAATGTGTAAATATTTGGAACCAATTGTGGGTGACTAAATGAGAAAATATTTTTCATTTTTGGGTGAACTATTCATTTTTAAAAACTCATTCAGGTGTAAATGATGTCTAACAATACTTAATGTTCAGTAAACGGCTCTTAAAATAGTTTTAGAATGAACTAATTAAATTAAACTATACGAGTATGGTCTTGCTACATCTTCATCATAGAAAATTTGTCATAATGTAATTTTTAACATTTGCACCATCGTGGCTTTTGTGATAAATAATTCACTGCACAGATTAAGACAAACAAAGGTGACTTAGGGCCTACTCACACTATGCCATCCGTACCATGCCCAGGCCCGTTTCCCGGATCGTTTGAGAAGTGTGAGTGCGCTGAATCGGGCTCAAGCACGGTTTACTTGGCCGGCCCTGGCCCGGTTGGAAGAGGTGGGCCTGAGCACGGTTCACTTGGGCTTTGGCACGGTACGCTTTGTGTAAGTGCAAAACGCGCCAAAGCCCGAAACTGAAAGCAAGACGTGACTTTTAAGGCACTGTTTCATATGGATTTATTAATCATCTACTGTTCATTGAACACAAACTGCCGTAGCTTATTAAAGACGCAAACTCCTCACAGCACGACAGCTGCGCACCTTCAGCAGACCTAATCATTCCTGCAGCACGAGAACATTATGATTGTTTATGAGCGTCAAAAGAGGCGGATCTGTTCGGCGAAGTATCTGACTGCGTGTCACCGCATCCCTAAGGACTGTTTGGCGAAATATTTGACTGCATGTCACTGCATATCAAACGACTGAAACGATAAAACTAGAGAAATTTCCACTGTGCTGAGCGAGAGCGCTTCTCACTGAACAGAGTGCAGCATCGATGACATAAGCGTGCCGAGGCCTGATTGTATGTGAGTGCGGGCCGTCGGGGGAGACGGGAGGGGCTTTGGCCCGGTTCGAGGCAACTGTACATAGTGCGAGTATGGCCTTAGCATGTTTGTAACCAATTGTTCTACATATTAAACTTGCCTTGACATGTCATTGCCAGGCTTCTGCTGGTAGCAAATGTTCTTGTTACAATGAATTGCTGAAGTTTTATCATAATATGATGCATGATTACAACAATGACCTAAACTGCAAAAGCTAAGATTACTTGTGTTATCTTGAGTTGTGTTTTGCTTTTTTTTTTATATATACATGTTCAGAATAAACAAATGTTTTGATCAAAGTAAATTGCAAAAAGATAAGGTACAATAGCTATTGTGAAGTGCACTTAGCTATCAACTCCATTTAATAAAACCATTACGACTTTTGAATTAAATGCATTATTAGTTAACTAAAGGCCGATTTATATTTCTGCGTAATACATGTGGTCTGGCAAATAAAAGTCTTCACACAGTCGCATACTCCTCGCCGTGGCCATTGCAGACGCGCACCTCTCAAAAAATGTAACTACATGTTGCAACGATGCGTTGCACAAGCTTTGTCATTTGTTGGCTTGGTTGTGCTGACGAGTGTTGGCAGAGGTGAGAGCCGTGCGAGCCTGTTGGAGCGAGTGTTTACAAGTGTCGAGTCCGGTAAAAGAGCTCCAGATGGTAACATTTGTGTTGTGTTTACCTTATGATTAAAATTGTTGCACGTCCGTCGGTTCCCGCCTCAGAATAAGTAAGTTTTAGCTACTTGTACAGTTAGGTAACGTAAAAAAACAATTAAACCCCAGCGAAGAAACTCGACACAGAGGAACAAAAATCTCAGTGTCAACTAGAGCTGCACAATTATTCGAAAAAAGATCGCGGTCACGATTCGACCCCCTTGACGATCTTAATCCAGCATTGCTACGATTCTGCCAATCATATTTTCAAGTTCAGGAGAGAAGCAGAGGTGGCTACACGAGTCTTTTTTTTTTTTTTTATAGCCGCACGCCAAGTATGAACAGCACTTAGCAGTGAAAATGAAACCGAAAGTGTGCACATCATTTAAATAATCATATCGCATTTTAGAGTTATGATTGCGACAAGCATTTAAAAAGTTATTTTATTGCAAACGCACAGTTGTGCATGAAAATAATTGTTTACAGTGTCAGTATAACTACTCTAGCCTATATATTGTTGATTTTACCAGTGAATTAAATGGTCTAAAAATGTTGTCAATGACAAATTGCAAGTATATATCTCAAACATAATTCAACATCAGAATTATTATAAGTAGAATAGAATTATTTATAGAAATCAGTAGACCTACACATAATATTAATATTGTTGTTTTACCATATGTTTGAGACAAAAACATAATCTCCATAATAAGCTTAATTTTACATCTACAGAATTGTGAGAAAATCGTGATCTTTATTTTAAGTAAAAAAATGTAGATTCTCAATTTAGCCAGAATTGTTCAGCTCTACTGTCAACAAGTGTTTTGGAAGTGTTATTGCAGAGCAACACAAACAGTGAGCAAAAGTATAAATGCACGGCAACTCGCAAGGCATGGGCCATGGGTCATGGCGATCACTTGACGCATTAACCTACAATAAGACATTAACATGACCTAAGATTAATAAATGCTTTTTTTTTTGAGCCTTGCTGTACAGTGTTTGCAAACAAATTGGGTATAAATTATCTTCGTTTTCAAGCATTTTGTGCCGTGATGAACAACCAATAACAAAGTCTCTGATGTCCCTAGAGTGTGTATTTAAGTTTTCAGCTCAGTTCCAAGCAAATTAGTTTGTTAAACTCGTTGAAACTGCCCCTATTACGCCCTATTCACACGGGGCGTCAGCTTCAATGCTTTCCATTCACTTTGAGTGGGTGACATCAGGCGTTGCCGAACTGCATTGTTGATTCGTCGGCACCACTTCAGTGGAGTTGCTCGCTGCAGAAGTTGGGACTTTCTCAACTTTTCAAGTGCCGACGAAAGCGTCAGCCTAGCAGATCGCTGTAAAAAAACATGACCTATTCAACGTTTCCTTTTCCCGCTATATAAATCGTGATAGAACATGCACATCATTAATATTGTGGGCCTTTCACAATACTGTGAATGTTTATTTATTTAAAGGGGACCTGTTATGCAAAGATCCCTTTCAGTCAAAGCTATTAAAAGATTTTCAGCATAGTGCTGTCTTGTGTGTAGGTGGGCTCATTTCAGCTGTTTGTGGAGGGCTATCATGAAGCTGACTTCTGGCTGAGGAAGTTTGAAGCAGAGCCTCTTCCAGAGAACATGAGGAAACAGCTGCAGTCTCAGTTTGAGAGGCTGGTTGTTTTGGATTACGTTATTAGAAACACAGGTAACCATGACATTCAAGTTTATTTTCATTTCATATGAAATATAATACATTTGCTTTAAGCATCAGCCTTTGTTCTCGAATTAAATCTGAACTCGTGCATGGTAACCATAGTTTCCACTTAATCTTATTTGCAGAGTTGTTTTTTTTTTTTTTTTACTAAAATAGACCTATGCTGAGTGATTAACTGTTTTCCCAAGATACCATTGTTTTTTTGCTCTCTTGTTGTGCTGTATCTGGTGGATTTTTCATTATCTTTTTTCATTTCCTAATTTTTCTGCTTCATGCACCATACAAATGTGCTACGGCTTTGAATATGTGTTATGACCATATAAAAGAGATGCTAATTGTTGTCTGTGCCTTTGAAAATGAAATCTGATATCTCTTTTGGCTTCTTCAGACAGAGGGAATGATAACTGGTTGATCAAGTATGAGAAGCCGGGCGATGGAGAGCTGACAGAGAAGGTGAGCTGAGGGATATTTTTAGAGCTCTTCTGTTTGCAGTGCTGGACAGAAGAAAATGCCAGGACAGAGTCATGTGCCTGCTGTTGTGGAAGCTGGCCTGGAAAATGCAAGGGTTGTGTCTCTCTCTCTCTCTCTCTCTCTCTCTCTCTCTCTATCTCTATCTCTCTCTCTCTCTCTCTCTCTCTCTATCTCTCTCTACCTCTCTCTCTCTCTCTCTCTCCTTCTCTTTCTCTCTCTCTCTACCTCTCTCTCTCTCTCTCTCTGTGTGTGCGCGTGTGTGGTAGTTTTTTTAGTGGTAGTTTTATTTTAATTAACTAATTTATTCGTTTATTCTTTATTTTATGTTTTATTTTAAATTAATTAATGTATTCATTATATTTTTTTTATTTTATTTAAAATTTATAATTGTATTAATTATATTTTATAATTTTATTTTAAATTAATGTATTTGTTCTTTATTTTTTATTTTATTATGTTTTATTTTAATTAATTAATTTATTAATTCATTTAGTATTTAATTTCATTATATTTGAAATGAATTACTTGTTTATTTTATTTATTTTTTGTATTTTATTTCCAATTTAAATTAAATAATTTATCCATTCATTCTTTTGTTTTTATTTTATTGTATTTTATTTTAATTCATTTCGTTATTAATCCATTTTTGTATTATATTTTAATTAATTTATTATTTTTTTTATTTTATTTCAAATTATTTATTTTTTTGCTTTTATTTTAATTAATGTATTAATTTATTTTTTACTATTTTATTTTAAATTAAATAATTTTTTAAATTCATTCTTTGTTTTATTATTCTATTTTAATTAATTTATTAATTTATTATTTTTAATATTTACTTTAATTCTGTTTTAAATTAATTAATAAATTTTTTGATTGTATTCATTTTTGTTTTTTATTTTAATTTCAATAAAATATATTTATTCATTCTTTATTTTATTTTTATTTTAATTAATTTAATAATTATTCATTTTATTTTGTATTTTAATTTAAATTAATTAATTTATTCATTCATTCTTGTTTTTATTATGTTATATTTCAGTTAATTTATAACTTTGTTATAGTTATTTTTTTGTATTTTATTTTTTCATTTAATAATTCCTTTTTTGTATTTAATTTTATTTAAAATTAATTAATTTATTCATCCATTATTTTGTTATTTGTTTTTTAATTAATTAATTTATTAATAATTATTTTTTTGTGTTTTATTTTTTATTTTATTTATTTAACCATGTGAACTCATGTGATATGCATGTTGTGTGGTAGTTCTTGTATTTATTTCTATTTTAAGTTGCTGCTGGGGTTACATTATGGATTTAATATTAACTGTTCGTCCCACACAACTGGTGAGTTTCTCCTCTGTGTTTCTCTGCAGGAATCTGAGTGGACTGATCCAAAAGACTCGGCCATAAAAATTGCAGCTATAGATAATGGTTTGGCCTTCCCCTTTAAACATCCTGATGAGTGGAGAGCATGTACGTATATTTTTCTTATGTTATTATATATGCATAACATTATATTTATGTTTTTTTCAGAGGTTTAGCTTGGTCATTTTGCAGGACTTCTGTTATTCTCACCAAAGACAATTTTGATAAAAATAATATTGTGTAATGTTGTGAAATATAAATATACATTTTAAGAAAACTGTGATTGGAAAGCTACATTTTCATGATGTTAATCGAGTGTTCAGTGTCACATGATTCTTTGAGGAGAACATTTCAATGTGATGATTTGGTGTTCAAAATATTTCTTAATAAGTTTCAAAAAGGTTGTGCTCCTTAATATTTTATGGAAACCTAGAAAATTCTTAGATTAAATGATAAATATGACACAAAAACCTAAACAATGTCAATAGGGCTGGGTAATATTGCAAAAAAAATCATGATATCATGTTTCATATCATTCGATGTTGATAATTTTTTGAATATTCTTTAACAATCCATTTAGGTATTTTCCATTTTTTTAACCAATTTATTTTAATTTAAAATTACTAAGGCAAATAGATTTTAAAGTCAAAAAAATATTTAAACAAAATATCTTATCTCTTTATAATAAACATAAGTGTTAAAAAGGCTCTTTAACTTGATAAATAAAATGTTAGAAAGTGTTTACAATAGTAAAATGCAAATGCTGAGCAATCAAAGCAAACTTCAGGGTAGATCAACATCTGTAATGATGTCAATAATTATGATACAGTAAACCTCAAACAAAGTAAACAAAACAAATTATGATAATCAAATCTGAGCTTTCAAGTAAAAGAACCAGCCATCATTATTCAAATACAT